>NC_079198.1:141718082-141758082 GCF_029499605.1 Hyla sarda | reverse complement strand
ATATTTTTGTGTGTATATATGAATATATATATATATATATATATATATATATATATACAGAAAGCAAAATCATCGGTAGTTGCAGTATCTTGTAATACCTTTTTTATTGGACTAACAAGATTTTGTAGAGACAAGCTTTCGGGATTCCTCCCTTTGACTTGATAAAGGGAGGAATCCCGAAAGCTTGTCTCTACAAAATCTTGTTAGTCCAATAAAAAAGGTATTACAAGATACTGCAACTACCGATGATTTTGCTTTTTGCATCACTGGACTAATACGGCTACTCCTAACTAATCTATATATACAGAAGAATACAAAGGCGTCCTGCACTCACCGCTTCAATGCTGGCTAAACAGCTTCCATCTCGGGCTGCTAATAATCCGGCACAGTTGAGAGGCCGGCGTGGGGCGCTCAGAGGCGACTGCCGGCGGTTTCACCCATAGATATGCGCTTCTTCCGGCCTTATATCTTCTGATACTTCCAGCAGGATAATGCCCCATGTCATGAAGATCACAAAATGTGTCCAGCACCTTATAGAAAGTATAAAGGGGTCCATATATATCTAAATGTTATCCCCCTACACTTAGCACAAATCTATGGGGGAGATTTATGAAAACCTGTGCAGATGAAAAATGGAGCAGTTGCCCATAGCAACTTATCAGATCGCTTCTTTTATTTTTCAGAGGCCTTTTTAAAAATTAAAGAAGCGATCTGATTGGTTGCTATGGGCAACTGCTCCACTTTTTCTCTGCACAGGTTTTGATAAATCTCCCCCTCTAGGTTTTCCCCCTACACTCCTATAGACTTATATCCATATGTTATATTATCCCCCCCCTACACTCCTATAGTCTTATATCCATATGTTATATTATCCCCCCTACACTCCTATAGACTTATATCCATATGTTATATTATCCCCCCCTACACTCCTATAGTCTTATATCCATATGTTATATTATCCCCCCCTACACTCCTATAGTCTTATATCCATATGTTATATTATCCCCCCTACACTCCTATAGACTTATATCCATATGTTATATTATCCCCCCTACACTCCTATAGTCTTATATCCATATGTTATATTATCCCCCCCTACACTCCTATATACCTATATCCATATGTTATATTATCCCCCCCTACACTCCTATAGTCTTATATCCATATGTTATATTATCCCCCCCTACACTCCTATAGTCTTATATCCATATGTTATATTATCCCCCCTACACTCCTATAGTCTTATATACATATGTTATATTATCCCCCCTACACTCCTATAGACTTATATCCATATGTTATATTATCCCCCCTACACTCCTATAGTCTTATATCCATATGTTATATTATCCCCCCCTACACTCCTATATACCTATATCCATATGTTATATTATCCCCCCCTACACTCCTATAGTCTTATATCCATATGTTATATTATCCCCCCCTACACTCCTATAGTCTTATATCCATATGTTATATTATCCCCCCTACACTCCTATAGTCTTATATCCATATGTTATATTATCCCCCCTACACTCCTATAGTCTTATATCCATATGTTATATTATCCCCCCTACACTCCTATAGACTTATATCCATATGTTATATTATCCCCCCTACACTCCTATAGTCTTATATCCATATGTTATATTATCCCCCCTTACACTCCTATAGTCTTATATCCATATGTTATATTATCCCCCCTACACTCCTATAGCCTTATATCCATATGTTAGATTATCCCCCCCTACACTTCTATAGTCTTATATCCATATGTTATATTATCCCCCTACACTCCTATAGTCTTATATCCATATGTTATATTATCCCCCCTACACTCCTATAGTCTTATATCCATGTTATATTATCCCCCCCTACACTCCTATAGTCTTATATCCATATGTTATATTATCCCCCCTACACTCCTATAGTCTTATATCCATATGTTATATTATCCCCCCTACACTCCTATAGTCTTATATCCATATGTTATATTATCCCCCCTACACTCCTATAGTCTTATATCCATATGTTATATTATCCCCCCCTACACTCCTATAGTCTTATATCCATATGTTATATTATCCCCCCCTACACTCCTATAGTCTTATATCCATATGTTATATTATCCCCCCTACACTCCTATAGTCTTATATCCATATGTTATATTATCCCCCCTACACTCCTATAGTCTTATATCCATATGTTATATTATCCCCCCCTACACTCCTATATACCTATATCCATATGTTATATTATCCCCCCTACACTCCTATAGTCTTATATCCATATGTTATATTATCCCCCCCTACACTCCTATAGACTTATATCCATATGTTATATTATCCCCCCTTACACTCCTATAGTCTTATATCCATATGTTATATTATCCCCCCCTACTCTCCTATAGTCTTATATCCATACGTTATATTATCCCCCCTACACTCCTATAGTCTTATATCCATATGTTATATTATCCCCCCTACACTCCTATAGTCTTATATCCATATGTTATATTATCCCCCCCTACACTCCTATAGTCTTATATCCATATGTTATATTATCCCCCCTACACTCCTATAGCCTTATATCCATATGTTAGATTATCCCCCCTACACTCCTATAGTCTTATATCCATGTTATATTATCCCCCCCTACACTCCTATAGTCTTATATCCATATGTTATATTATCCCCCCTACACTCCTATAGTCTTATATCCATATGTTATATTATCCCCCCCTACACTCCTATAGTCTTATATCCATATGTAATATTATCCCCCCCTACACTCCTATAGTCTTATATCCATATGTTATATTATCCCCCCCTACACTCCTATAGTCTTATATCCATATGTTATATTATCCCCCCCTACACTCCTATAGTCTTATATCCATATGTTATATTATCCCCCCTACACTCCTATAGTCTTATATCCATATGTTATATTATCCCCCCCTACACTCCTATATACCTATATCCATATGTTATATTATCCCCCCTACACTCCTATAGTCTTATATCCATATGTTATATTATCCCCCCCCTACACTCCTATATACCTATATTCATATGTTATATTATCCCCCCTACACTCCTATAATCTTATATACATATGTTATATTATCCCCCCTACACTCCTATAGTCTTATATCCATATGTTATATTATCCCCCCCTACACTCCTATAGTCTTATATCCATATGTTATATTATCCCCCCTACACTCATATATACCTATATTCATATGTTATATTATCCCCCCTACACTCCTATATACCTATATCCATATGTTATATTATCCCCCCTACACTCCTATAGTCTTATATCCATATGTTATATTATCCCCCCCTACACTCCTATAGTCTTATATCCATATGTTATATTATCCCCCCCTACACTCCTATAGTCTTATATCCATATGTTATATTATCCCCCCCTACACTCCTATAGTCTTATATCCATATGTTATATTATCCCCCCTACACTCCTATAGTCTTATATCCATATGTTATATTATCCCCCCCTACACTCCTATAGTCTTATATCCATATGTTATATTATCCCCCCTACACTCCTATAGTCTTATATCCATATGTTATATTATCCCCCCCTACACTCCTATAGTCTTATATCCATATGTTATATTATCCCCCCTACACTCCTATAGTCTTATATCCATATGTTATATTATCCCCCCCTACACTCCTATAGTCTTATATCCATATGTTATATTATCCCCCCTACACTCCTATAGTCTTATATCCATATGTTATATTATCCCCCCCCTACACTCCTATAGTCTTATATCCATATGTTATATTATCCCCCCTACACTCCTACAGTCTTATATCCATATGTTATATTATCCCCCCCTACACTCCTATAGACTTATATCCATATGTTATATTATCCCCCCCTACACTCCTATAGTCTTATATCCATATGTTATATTATCCCCCCCTACACTCCTATATTCTTATATCCATATGTTATATTATCCCCCCTACACTCCTATAGTCTTATATCCATATGTTATATTATCCCCCCCTACACTCCTATAGTCTTATATCCATATGTTATATTATCCCCCCTACACTCCTATAGTCTTATATCCATATGTTATATTATCCCCCCCTACACTCCTATAGTCTTATATCCATATGTTATATTATCCCCCCTACACTCCTATAGTCTTATATCCATATGTTATATTATCCCCCCTACACTCCTATAGTCTTATATCCATATGTTATATTATCCCCCCTACACTCCTATAGCCTTATATCCATATGTTATATTATCCCCCCTACACTCCTATAGTCTTATATCCATACGTTATATTATCCCCCCTACACTCCTATAGTCTTATATCCATATGTTATATTATCCCCCCCTACACTCCTATAGTCTTATATCCATATGTTATATTATCCCCCCCTACACTCCTATAGTCTTATATCCATATGTTATATTATCCCCCCCTACACTCCTATAGTCTTATATCCATATGTTATATTATCCCCCTACACTCCTATAGTCTTATATCCATATGTTATATTATCCCCCCCTACACTCCTATAGTCTTATATCCATATGTTATATTATCCCCCCCTACACTCCTATATACCTATATCCATATGTTATATTATCCCCCCCTACACTCCTATAGTCTTATATCCATATGTTATATTATCCCCCCCTACACTCCTATAGTCTTATATCCATATGTTATATTATCCCCCCCCTACACTCCTATAGTCTTATATCCATATGTTATATTATCCCCCTACACTCCTATAGTCTTATATCCATATGTTATATTATCCCCCCCTACACTCCTATAGACTTATATCCATATGTTATATTATCCCCCCTACACTCCTATAGTCTTATATCCATATGTTATATTATCCCCCCCCTACACTCCTATAGTCTTATATCCATATGTTATATTATCCCCCCTACACTCCTATATACCTATATCCATATGTTATATTATCCCCCCCTACACTCCTATAGTCTTCTATCCATATGTTATATTATCCCCCCCTACACTCCTATAGTCTTATATCCATATGTTATATTATCCCCCCCTACTCTCCTATAGTCTTATATCCATATGTTAGGTCACCCCCCCCCCATCCATCCACTTCTTCACGTACATGGACGCGCAGTGTAGTACCCCCCCCCCCCCCTCCTTTACTGCAGTTTCTGGTAGAGGAGAAGCCTTCAGAGCTGCGCTCGACCACATCCTCCAGCAGAGAGCAGCGGCAGATTTGTCCTAGATTTCAGATCTCTCTATTCTTTCCTTGACTGCAGAACCGCGGAGCTCTGGATCAGCATGCGGCTCTGCTAGCTGGCACTGCATTGGCATACGGTGCAGGGATGCATGGCAGTGAGTGACAGCCGCGTTTATTGCAACACTTAGGGGATTTGCTGTCTCATCATTTGTCGCCCCCCCCCCCCCTTTCATCACTACCTCCCAATTCTCCACCCTGCATTGCTGTGAACACTCGGGTCCGGCACGCCATCCACCACTTCCCTGTAAGTGACTGCTGGGCTGTGTGGTCCCTCTGCAGAGCGGTCAATGTCATTGCCGCAGAAGTGAGTTAACTGTCTCATTGCTGTTTTCTGCATCTAGTCTGCTGCTTTGATCCTTCATCTGATCTGTCATTGAGGATGAAATGCAATCACTTAGCGGAGGGTCATAGAGGGATTAGATGTGCGGTATATGCGGTGGGCCCCGGCACTGGTGCATTGCTGTGCGGTATGATATGTAACGCATCTGTATTGGGGGGGTACTTTGCTGTTGCCTCAGCTGCCTGTGTCTCTCACTTCCTCATGACATGAAGTGTCTTGTGTTTCATAAGTGGCCGGTGGTTGTGACATAATTGCGATAATGTCTTCACCTATAGATCTGGCGTCTTGTTGCACTTGCTGAGCGTCTGGGATGGTTACAGGTTTGTGCACCGCAGGAGGGAATGTTCATGGAGATCACATTGGCAAAGGGGGATTATCTGACATGAATGTATATGAGGGGTACGAGCGAGCTGAGTAATGTGTGTGGAACAGCAGAGCGGAGGGTGCTATAAGGAGACTGTAAGAAACAGCAGAGCTGACTGTGCTATAAGGAGACTGTATGAAACAGCAGAGCTGAATGTGTATGAAACAGCAGAGCTGACTGTGCTATAAGGAGACTGTATGAAACAGCAGAGCTGACTGTGCTATACGGAGACTGTGTATGAAACAGCAGAGCTGACTGTGTATGAAACAGCAGAGCTGACTGTGCTATAAGGAGACTGTATGTAACAGCAGAGCTGACTGTGCTATAAGGAGACTGTATGAAACAGCAGAGCTGACTGTGCTATAAGGAGACTGTATGAAACAGCAGAGCTGACTGTGCTATACGGAGACTGTGTATGAAACAACAGAGCTGACTGTGCTATAAGGAGACTGTATGTAACAGCAGAGCTGACTGTGTATGAAACAGTAGAGCTGACTGTGCTATAAGGAGACTGTATGAAACAGCAGAGCTGACTGTGCTATAAGGAGACAATGTATAACACAGCAGAGCTGACCATGCTATAAGGAGACAATGTATAAAACAGCAGAGCTGACTGTGCTATAAGGAGAAAATGTATGAAACAGCAGAGCTGACTGTGCTTTAAGGAGACTGTATGAAACAGCAGAGCTTACTGTGCTATAAGGAGACAATGTATAACACAGCAGAGCTGACCGTGCTATAAGGAGACAATGTATAAAACAGCAGAGCTGACTGTGCTATAAGGAGAAAATGTATGAAACAGCAGAGCTGACCGTGCTATAAGGAGACAATGTATAAAACAGCAGAGCTGACTGTGCTATAAGGAGAAAATGTATGAAACAGCAGAGCTGACTGTGCTGTAAGGAGACAATGTATAACACAGCAGAGCTGACCGTGCTATAAGGAGACAATGTATAACACAGCAGAGCTGACCGTGCTATAAGGAGACAATGTATAACACAGCAGAGCTGACCATGCTATAAAGAGACTGTATGAAACAGCAGAGCTGACCATGCTAAAAGGGGACTGTGTATGAAACAGCTGAGATGACGGTGCTGTAAGGGGACTGTGTATGAAACAGCAGAGCTGACTGTGTATGAAACAGCAGAGCTGACCATGCTAAAAGGGGACTGTGTATGAAACAGCTGAGATGACGGTGCTGTAAGGGGACTGTGTATGAAACAGCAGAGCTGACTGTGTATGAAACAGCAGGGCTGACCATGCTATAAGTGGACTGTGTATGAAACAGCAGAGCTGACTGTGTATGAAACAGCAGGGCTGACCTTGCTATATGGGGACTGTGTATGAAACAGCAGAGCTGACTGTGCTATAAGGAGACTGTGTAGGAAACAGCAGTGCTGACAATGCTAAAAGGGGACTGTGTATGAAACAGCAGAGCTGACTGTGCTATAAGGAGACTGTGTATTAAACAGCAGGGCTGACCTTGCTATATGGGGACTGTGTATGAAACAGCAGAGCTGACTGTGCTATAAGGAGACTGTAGGAAACAGCAGAGCTGACAATGCTAAAAGGGGACTGTGTATGAAACAGCTGAGATGACTGTGTATGAAACAGCTGAGATGACTGTGCTATAAGAAAACTGTGTATTAAACAGCAGAGCTGACCGTGCTATATGTGGACTGTGTATTAAACAGCAGAGCTGACTATGCTATAAGGAGACTATTAAACAGCAGAGCTGACTGTACTATAAGGAGACTGTGTATTAAACAGCAGAGCTGACTGTACTATAAGGAGACTGTGTATTAAATAGTAGAGCTGACTGTGCTATAAGGAGACTGTGTATTAAATAGTAGAGCTGACTGTGCTATAAGGAGACTGTATGAATCAGCAGAGCTGACCGTACTATAAGGAGACTGTATTAAACAGCAGAGCTGACCGTGCTATAAGGAGACTGTATTAAACAGCAGAGCTGACCGTGCTATAAGGAGACTGTATTAAACAGCAGAGCTGACCATGCTATAAGGAGACTGTATGAAACAGCAGAGCTGACTGTACTATAAGGAGACTGTGTGTGAAACAGCAGAGCTGACTGTGTATGAAACAGCAGAGCTGACTGCGCTATAAGGAGACTGTGTGTGAAACAGCAGAGCTGAGGGTGCTATGAAGGGGAATTTGTATAGAACAGCGGAGGACCCCAAAGGAAGCAAACATTTTTGAATACTGACTAGGCCAAGCTCCTGTGCTGACAGATGCAAGTCCCCGGTGGCGGTCAGGAGCTTGTGGGCTCAGGGTATATAGCATCTGGGACGGGCACCGTATAGTCATCTGACGCTCTGTCCTGATGGTGCAGGCTGCGATGTATCCCCCTCTAGCTGTGTCCCCCATCTGCTAGCAGCCTGTACCCCCCTGGGGTTGATGATTTGTGTTCCCACTTGTGTCAGAGATCAGAGGAATGTAATGCAGCAGGTACCAAAAGTGTCTGGTGGTTTGGAGCGATGCTCTGCAGAAGGTAAATACAGGGACAAGGATGTGACTGCAAGTGTATAGAAAATCTAATTCAACTTTGTAAGTTCTTAACATAAGAATCACTAAAATAGTAATTCCCTAATATATGGTGTTACTGTTACAATCATTTTCACTATATACTGGAGCCATGTAAAGATGTCACAAAAGGGGTGCATGCTGATTAAAGGAGGGGTGTGCAACTACCAATGAAATGGGACAAGCTAGCTAGTAACGGTAAGCATGCTGGCTGGTGAGAGGGTACACACTGGCTGGTGAGAGGGTACACACTGGCTGGTGAGAGGGTACACACTGGCTGGTGAGAGGGTACACACTGGCTGGTGAGAGGGTACACGCTGGCTGGTGAGGGGGTACACGCTGGCTGGTGAGAGAGGGTACACGCTGGCTGGTGAGAGAGGGTACACGCTGGCTGGTGAGAGAGGGTACACGCTGGCTGGTGAGAGGGGGTACACGCTGGCTGGTGGGAGGGGGTACACGCTGGCTGGTGGGAGGGGGTACACGCTGGCTGGTGGGAGGGGGTACACGCTGGCTGGTGGGAAGGGGTACACGCTGGCTGGTGGGAAGGGGTACACGCTGGCTGGTGGGAAAGGGTACACGCTGGCTGGTGGGAAGGGGTACACGCTGGCTGGTGGGAAGGGGTACACGCTGGCTGGTGGGAAGTGGTACACGCTGGCTGGTGAGGGGGTACACACTGGCTGGTGAGAGGGTACACACGGGCTGGTGGGAAGGGGTACACACTGGCTGGTGAGGGGGTAGACACTGGCTAGTGGTGGGGGTACACACTGTTTGAAGGGGAACACACTGGTGGAAGGGGTACACACTGGTAAGAGGGAAGGTACAGGCTAGTGAGGGGGTACACACTGGATGGTGAGGGGGCACACACTGGCTGGTGGAGGGGGCACACACTGGCTGGTGGAGGGAGCACACACTGTCTGGTGAGGGGTCACACACTGTCTGGTGAGGGGGCGCACACTGTCTGGTGAGGGGGCGCACACTGTCTGGTGAGGGGGCGCACACTGTCTGGTGAGGGGGCGCACACTGTCTGGTGAGGGGGCGTACACTGTCTGGTGAGGGGGCACACACTGTCTCGTGAGGGGGCACACACTGTCTGGTGAGGGGGGCACACATTATCTGGTGGAGGGGGCACACACACTTCAGCAGATCACGTATTGTTTTATGGCAGCCTGTAGTGTGGATTCCATTCACTGAGTTCCCTGCGGCAGGCGCTATAATGTATAATGTCTCTGACTTTGTAGTTTTGGATTTTTCTGACATTTTATTTGATGTTTAGGTTGAATCTCAGACTCTTCAGACGTCCGTCCCTCAGGGTTGAACCTGCTTTATGTTTCCTTCTGTGTTGGTTTATATGACTTTTTGATGTCTTCTCCATTCGGGCCTCGCACGTTCTGTCATTAGACCTCTGCGTTGTTTGTCCCCCGCGCTTTACACTGCAGCTTTACTTGTTTAGCATTGTTGTTGTGTTTATAGTGTTTGGATCATGAACGTCTTTTGTCTCCTGTCCACATGATATGTGAGTATTGTATAATGGCCGGAGGTCTGGTCACTGGGTCACCACTGGTCAGGAGAATGGACTGGCGGTCACACGTGCTCAGTATTGTTATATTTACCATCTATGGGACTAATAGAGGAAGCACTTTGCGGGAGATTCACCAAGATTTGTGCAGAGGAAAAGTCGACCAGTTGCCCATAGCAACCAATCAGATCACGCTTTTAATTCTTCGGAGGTCTTCTCAAAAATGAAAGAAGCGATTTGATTGGTTGCTATGGGCAACTAGTCGACTTTTCCTCTGCACAAGTTTTGAGGAATCCCCCCCTCAATGTGTGTACCTACCCATATAGCGCCATATAGTGCTCTGTGCCGAACCCGTACAGATAAATCATCAGTCATGTCACCAGTTTCCATTTCATTGAAGTCTCTCCATTGGCGGCCATTATAACGTGCACAGATTAACCACAAATGCATTTGTCTGTAATGGAACCAGAATAAAATGTCAGCAGGAAACCAGTCCTCTATCCTGTCAGGGGAAACCATGAAAATTCTACCTCATTGAGTGAATGGCGGGAACTACATGTGTCAGCAAGTCTGCTAGTGAAATCAAACGTGGCCCTGTCTGTCATAACCAAGGCCTGTGTGTGGTGAGGCCGAGAGGATACCGCCGGTGTGTTACATCCTTAGGGTCTGTTCACACAGGACTGAAATGCTGCAGAAGATTTTCCCAATTAAAGGGGTCCTCCACTGGAAAAAATATATATATATTTTTTTTAAATCAACAGATGCCAGAAAGTTAGACAGGTTTATAAATTACTTCTATGTAAAAATCTTAATCCTTCCATTACTTATCAGCTGTTGTATGCTCCACAGGAAGTTCCTTTCTGTCTGACCACAGTGCTCTCTGCTGACACTTCTGTCCATTTTAGGAACTGTCCAGAGCAGGAGAGGTTTGCTATTGGGATTTGCTCCTACTTTCGACAGTTCCTAAAATGGACAGAGGTGTCAGCAGAGAGCACTGTGGTCACACAGAAAGGAAATTCAAAAAGAAAAGAACTTCCTGTGGAGCATACAGATTTGTTTATCTTTCTGGATCCAAGTTGATTGAACAAAAAAATGTTTTTCTAGTGGAGTACCCCTTTAACTTTAAAGTCAAAATGTGAAGCTAAACTGCAACAAATCTGCAGCGTATCCATCACGTGTGAAAATACCCTTATAAAGAGGACGTCCCCCTGTAAACTTTGGGCCTCATTTACTTAGTGTTGAGTTTCCAACTTGTAGGATTCCTCTCTATTTACTATGGGGATTCGCAGATTTACAAGTCGGGAACATTTTCTGACCAGCTATTTCTAGGTGGAAAATTTCAGCCATTTATTCTCCAGGATTTTCTGTAAATTCAGTAGTAAATAGGTTGGGTTGTAAAACCACGCCCCTTTTCAGGCCAACCACACCCCTTTTACGGCTTTTCCACAATACAATATCTGCTTGGTGCGCACTGTCTCAGACGTGTCAGCTTTGTGCACAATGTCTCAGACGTGTCAGCTTTGTGCGCACTGTCTCAGACGTGTCGGCTTTGTGCGCACTGTCTCAGACGTGTCGGCTTTGTGCACACTGTCTCAGACGTGTCAGCTTTGTGCACACTGTCTCAGACGTGTCAGCTTTGTGCACGCTGTCTCAGACGTGTCGGCTTTGTGCACGCTGTCTCAGACGTGTCGGCTTTGTGCGCGCTGTCTCAGACGTGTCGGCTTTGTGCGCGCTGTCTCAGACGTGTCGGCTTTGTGCGCGCTGTCTCAGACGTGTCGGCTTTGTGCGCGCTGTCTCAGACGTGTCGGCTTTGTGCGCGCTGTCTCAGACGTGTCGGCTTTGTGCGCGCTGTCTCAGACGTGTCGGCTTTGTGCGCGCTGTCTCAGACGTGTCGGCTTTGTGCGCGCTGTGTCGGCTTTGTGCGCGCTGTCTCAGACGTGTCGGCTTTGTGCACACTGTCTCAGACGTGTCGGCTTTGTGCACACTGTCTCAGACGTGTCAGCTTTGTGCACACTGTCTCAGACGTGTCAGCTTTGTGCACGCTGTCTCAGACGTGTCGGCTTTGTGCACGCTGTCTCAGACGTGTCGGCTTTGTGCGCGCTGTCTCAGACGTGTCGGCTTTGTGCGCGCTGTCTCAGACGTGTCGGCTTTGTGCGCGCTGTCTCAGACGTGTCGGCTTTGTGCGCGCTGTCTCAGACGTGTCGGCTTTGTGCGCGCTGTCTCAGACGTGTCGGCTTTGTGCGCGCTGTCTCAGACGTGTCGGCTTTGTGCGCGCTGTCTCAGACGTGTCGGCTTTGTGCGCGCTGTCTCAGACGTGTCGGCTTTGTGCGCGCTGTGTCGGCTTTGTGCGCGCTGTCTCAGACGTGTCGGCTTTGTGCGCGCTGTCTCAGACGTGTCGGCTTTGTGCGCGCTGTCTCAGACGTGTCGGCTTTGTGCGCGCTGTCTCAGACGTGTCGGCTTTGTGCGCGCTGTCTCAGACGTGTCGGCTTTGTGCGCGCTGTCTCAGACGTGACTGCTTTGTGCGCGCTGTCTCAGACGTGTCGGCTTTGTGCGCGCTGTCTCAGACGTGTCGGCTTTGTGCGCGCTGTCTCAGACGTGTCGGCTTTGTGCGCGCTGTCTCAGACGTGTCGGCTTTGTGCGCGCTGTCTCAGACGTGACGGCTTTGTGCGCGCTGTCTCAGACGTGTCGGCTTTGTGCGCGCTGTCTCAGACGTGTCGGCTTTGTGCGCGCTGTCTCAGACGTGTCGGCTTTGTGCGCACTGTCTCAGACATGTGGTTTTTGTTCACTTTAGATATAAAAAAGTTGCGGGCAAAGTGGCGTCCGTGTGCCATATTTATCAAATGGCGCACGAACGTTAATGACTGCCCACTGAACTGCTCTGTTTAAATGTCGCAGAGCAGTGGCGGGCCGTGCAACAATTGTATTTTATTTAAAGTCGCACGCACCTTAATACAATTGTTGCTTGGAGACATATAGGGCAGGGTTGAATCGCCCTGTGACTTCTTCTAAATATGGTCCGTGCAACTTTTTTTGCGACTTTTTGCACAAAAGTCGCACATGATAAATTGGTGACTAGTATGAATACAAGAAGATACAAAGGCGTTCTGCACTCACCGCTAAATGCTGGCTAAACGGCTTCCATCTCGGGCTGATAATCCGGCGCGGTTCTCAGGACGGCATGGGGCGCTCAGAGAGCTGTCTGCCGGCGGTTTCACGCATAGGAATGCGCTTCTTCCGGCCTCCGCCGGAAGAAGCGCATTCCTATGCGTGAAACCGCCGGCAGTCGCCTCTGAGCGCCCCATGCCATCCTGAGAACCGCGCCGGATTATCAGCTCGAGATGGAAGCTTAAACATTCTAAATGAAAATTCACACAGAACCTGCCTGCGACTTTTCCTGCGACAAATTTAGACGAAAAAAGCCTGTCTAAATTCCCCTCTATGCACCAAAATAACTTGGAAAAACCCCACAAAAGCTGGTCAGTTTTAGCCTAGTAAATGAGGACCAATGTAGACATATTGGGGGAGATTTATCAAAACTTGTCCAGAGGAAACGTTGCTGAGTTGCCCATAGCAACCAATCAGATCGCTACTTTCATTTTTCAGAGGCCTTTTCAAAACTGAAAGCAGCGATCTGATTGGTTGCTATAGGCAACTCAGCAACGTTTCCTCTGGACAAGTTTTGATAAATCTCCCCCATTCCGTTCTGATCTTCCCTGAATAGGTTTGGATGGTTTCTATTTGTGGCCTGCACAGGAGGAGAGACTACAACTCCCAGCATGGAGGGCCACTACTACTGGTGGGCAGCTTCGGGCCCCTTATGAGTGCAGTCCGCCCCCCATGTCACCTGTGTGGCCCTTCCATCATTGTCGGAGGCCCGTCTCTCCCTTCCACTGACTAACAATGATTTTTGGGGTTGCACATTCCCAGCGATCGGTCAGTACGTGACTGCTTGTTCTTCGTCCGATCACGAGGGAATAATCGTCACATGGTCATTCATTAGTCGCCTACTTGTTACCAACGTTATGGAGATTTTATTAGAGAAGAGAACGACTCATAGATTTACTTTTTCCCTGTTAGTAAATGGTCATTTTATTAGGTATTGTTTGGGTCAACCAGAAAAAATATATATATTTTTTCCCATATATTGGGACAGATTCACCCAAAGAGTTTGACATGACTTGGCGTCACTTTTATTGTGTGTTTTAGACACTTTTGCGCCTCATTTGAAAAGTATGTATCTTATCAGGAAAGGGGCATGACTTATAGGCAACTTTGTGTGCTAAAATTTGACAGCTGATTGATAATTCTGGGCCATTGGGGGAGATTTATTAAAGGGGTGCTCCGCTTGGAGTAGGTCTCCGGGCCGGCACTGCAGCGTTTGGGAGGACACACCACGCCCCCTCCATTCATGTCTATGGGAGTGGGTGTGACATGCCATCACGCCATAGACATGAATGGAGGGGGCATGTTTACGGTAAAACTGAGATGTTATCTTTATTCTGTGGGTTAATATGATTAAAACAATATCCATGGTTACGTGCTTTTTTACAAATTATTTTTTTATTGTCCTCTTCTGACCCCTATAACTTTCTTATTTTTCCATATACATTATTGTATGAGGGCTTATTTTTTGCGCCGTGATCTGTAGTTTTTATCTGTACTACTTTTTACGTACACATCATCGCTTTTTACTTCATTTTTTCTGGGATGTGATGTCACCAAAATCAGTAATTTTGGACTTTGTTATTGTTTTACGTTTATGCTGTTCACCGTATGGGATTACTAACATTTTATTTTAATAGTTTTTTTTATTCATTTTTAAGAAATAAAAGAGGAGAATACATTTTTTCATTTGGGGCATATATATATATATATATATATATATATATATATTTATTTGTTTATTTTTTTTAAACACTTATTTAAATCAGTGATATCGGCACTCTGCTTATACAGCCTGATTCTGCCAGACGGTACCAAACATGAGCCCCTGAGTTTTGATGATGAAGTGACAGTTTGGGATCATGAAACAGTGCGGGATGATGGGACAGCGTTCAATGACATCAGCGTAGGATGGCGTGACAGCGTAGGATGGCGTGGCCGTGTGGGGTGATGGGACAGTGTATGATGGAGGGATGATGGAACGATGTATGATGATGGGATGGCGTCTGATGTCTGGACAGAGTATGATGGCGGGATGGTGTATGATGGCGGATGACGGCGGGACGGCGGATGATGGCAGAATGGTGTAGAATGTTCAGGAAACAGTACCATTGATGGATATGCCCCATTGTGTCCCCATACCCAACCATCAGTGGTGAAATGTGCTGCGGCAAATGATCATACATCACAGGGGGATTTGGAAACACTATTCACTCTCACAATGAGCGTGCTGTGGATTTTACAGTGTATTTTACTTTCAATAAATAGAGGAAAAATCTGCAGCACAGTCCAGAGCAAAGCCTGCGTGTAAGGCTACGTTCACACTACATTTTTGTATCCATTTCACTTTTTTCATTACAGTCCGTTTAATTTAGCTGTATGCAAAAACATAGTCAACAGCACTATTGTGTACGCCAAAATAAACCACATACGTTATGGTCATATTGTAACCCCGCCTACCTTCAACTGCTTGGGGGCAACACTTAAAGGGGTACAAAATGATGTACTGCAGCACTCCGCCATAGTCATAGAACATACATGGAATGGAAGAAAAGAAGACGAGTGCACATGTAAGGAATACAAAAACTTTACATATATATATATATATAAGGGACAGCTACTTAAAGAGGTACTCTGGTGGAAAACTATTTTTAACTTTCACCAGAAAGTTATAACAGATTTGTAAGTTACCGTACTTCTATTAAAAAATGTTAACCCCTCCAGTACTTAGCTTCTGTATGCTCCTCAGGAAGTTGTGTAGCTCTTTCCAGTCTGACTACAGTGCTCTCTGTTCGTGTCAGGAACCGTCCGGAGCAGGAGAGGTTTGTTATGGGGATTTTCTCCTACTCTGGTCCTTTTACATATATATATAATTTTTTTTTTTGTTATATTACTTACATGTGAGCTTGTCGTCTTTTCTGTTCTATGGCTATGGTGCAGTGCCACAGTACGGGGTGACCCCACACAGGATCTCTTTGTTTCCACATTTTTTATTTTTTTATTTTTTTTTTGCAAGTATGTTGAGAAAAATCCAGCCTCATATTTGGAATGTGGAGGCCGGAGAGAAGCGGTAAAACGCAACCACTTACGTGGCCATAACTATTTAATAAGCCTTTTCTTTATTAATGACTTGGCGCACGCTCGCTCTCTCATGGGGGAATAGGGCTGTCGGTGCTATCGGCTTCTGGAAGGATGGCTGCGGCTCTATAATGGACGGGCGCGGGGATAGAGCACTATGGGATGGGATCTACTGTATACAGTGCCCGGGGCTGTGCCAATGTCTTCAGTTTTGTGGTTGGTCTCCAGTTGGGGTCTATGGCCGCTCATATGGTCTGACCAGTGTGGCCCCTGGAGTGGTCAGAGTGGCCCCCTCAGTCCGTGATTTTTCGGACTAGACCTGTACTAGAGCAGGGAATAAATACATATATACATGCCTGTACACCACCGCAGCCAGTGTAAGGCAGTGTTTTTCTAGCAGGGTGTCTCCAGCTGTTGCAAAACTACAACTCCCAGCATGCCAGGACAGCCAACGGCTGTCCTGGCATGCTGGGAGTTGTAGTTTTGCAACAGCTAGAGGCGATCCATCAGTGGACGGCCAATCAAACTGTGTAATGCCATGCATAGGTATAGCATTATACAGTAAATGCAATTTAATGGTTGCATATAAGTGTAAAATTAAAAAATGTTAGTAAAATTATATAAAAACCCCTCCCCTAATAAAAAAAAATAAAAAATAAAACTAAATCACGCTTATTTTCCCATTTAAAATATAAAATTAATAAAAAACATATTTGGTGTCCAAATTCTTAAAACATAATGATGGCGCAGTGTGGCTAGTAAAGCATGCGGAAGTTTGGGAGTTTTGCTCTTATTAACCCTATAAGCGTTATTCATGGCGGCTCCATTTAAGATTCTTGCAGAACGTTCACTGGCGTCTGACGGACACCCAAGAAATGTTGGGTGAGTTACATATGGACACGTTATACCTGGTAATAAATCACTAAAATAAGCCGGGAATGAAATTTCAGATCAGTCTCCACGTGTTCGACCATGTCACAGTGTAACGCCACCGGGCAGCGCCTGACTCGTAGGTCGTAGGATCATGTGACCCATAGACCCCATGAAAGATGTCTGTTTGTTTATTTTATTCTAATTAATTTATTTTATACATTTTATTTAGTTATTCATTATTTAATTTATTTTAACTTATTTAATTAATTTTATTTATGTATTTATTATTTTATTTATTTTTTACTTATTCATTTTATTTATTTATTTTATTTTAATTAACTTATTTAATTAATTTTATTTATTTATTTTTATTAACTTATTTAATTGATTTTATTTATCCATTATTTTATTTATCCATTATTTTATTCATTATTTAATTTTTATTTAATTTAAAGGGGTTATCCAGGAAAAAAATCTTTTTTTTTATATATATATATATATATATATATATATATATATATATATATATATCTCAACTGGCTCCAGAAAGTTAAACAGATTTGTAAATTACTTCTATTAAAAAAAAATCGTAATCCTTTCAGTACTTATGAGCTGCTGAAGTTGAGTTGTTCTTTTCTGTCTAAGTGCTCTCTGATGACACCTGTCTCGGGAACTGTCCAGAGTAGAAGCAAATCCCCATAGCAAACCTCTTCTACTCTGTGCAGTTCCCGAGACACACAGAGATGTCAGCAGAGAGCACCGTTGCCAGACAGATAAGAACAACTCAACTTCAGCAGCTGATAATTATTGAAAGGATTAAGATTTTTTTAATAGAAGTAATTTACAAATCTGTTTAATTTTCTGGTGCCAGTTGATATATAAAAAAAAGTTTTTTCCTGGAATACCCCTTTAACTTTTATTTGAAATTTTTTTTTTTATATTTGTTTGGATGGTTTTTATCCTTAAAGGACAACTACAACGGCATTACACTTATCCCACAGGATAGGGGATAAGTGTTTGATCGCGGGGGGTCCGACCGCTGGGACCCCCCCCCCCGATCTCTCTAATGGGGCGCCGCCATAAGCGCTCATGGTGACGTAGCGTCGCCCTAGAGGTCGACGGTGACGCCCCGTCTCCTCCCTGTCCCCATACAGTTATATGGGGGAGCCGGGGAGGCACGAACGCTGCCTCCCCGCCTCTCCCATAGAGATGTATGGAGGAGGCGTGCCGGCCTTAAGGCACGCCCCCTGCACGGGGCTCCGTACAGGAGATCGCCGGGGGCCCCAGCGTTCGGACCCCCTGCGATCAAACACTTATTCCCTATCTTGAGGATAGGGGATAAGTGTTTGTAACGCTGCAGATGTCCTTTAACATTATGAACCCATTATATGTTTCGCGTTTGGTACTTTCATTTTGATTCTTCACGTTGATACTTTTCGGCAGAAAATTCCGCAGGGGAAATCTATCAGCACAATTTCCGCATTCGGCAATTCCTCTGCAGAATCCCATTGAAGGAAAGCAGGGTTTTCCAACCAGTGTGCCTTCAGCTGTTGCAAAACTACAATTCCCAGCATGCCCCGACAGCATCTGCCCCCGTATACAGGCTCCGGTCTGTGACCACGCGAAATAATGCACGGAGCCGTATACATGTCAGCCGCACAGATGGTATATAGGGCAGCGTTTACCAATCAGGGTGCCTCCAGCTGTTGCAAAACTACAACTCCCAACATGCCCCGACAGCCAATTGACCCGTGCACAGTATCTGCCCCCGTATACAGGCTCCGGTCTATGACCACGCAAAATAATGCACGGAGCCGTATACATGTCAGCCGCACAGATGGTATATAGGGCAGCGTTTACCAACCAGGGTGCCTCCAGCTGTTGCAAAACTACAACTCCCAGCATGCCCGGACAGCCTTTGGCTGTCCGGGCATGCTGGGAGTTGTAGTTTTGCAACAGCTGGAGGCACACTGGTTGGAAAACACTGGTCTACACTGTCCGGAAGTACCATTCCCACCTGGACCGGCAAGGAGGAGCCACCCGTCTCCCCGGCTCTGATGTTATTTTGGATCCTGTTATATTTGGCGCGCTCCGTCTGGCGGAGGAGTTGAAGGTAACCTTCTGTCTTCTCCACCTGTCCAATATATGCAGATGGGTAGAAGATGTATTTGCTGCGTTCAGCAATCAGAGAGCGCGGCATAATCATCACCCGCCGCCACGGCCGCGCCGCTCTGTTTATGTTTATTTTTATTTTCGTCCTGATGTGTCGGATCTCAGATTTATCATTATTTAAATACAAAGTAAATTCAATAATATGTGTGATGGAGCGGGGGTGTCTGATGTGTGCGGAATATAAATATATATATATACACATTTGTTTATTTTACTGGTCTGTAATAACGTTTATATCATCATCACATGAGATCAGATTGTACATGAGATCAGCGGCGCTGCACAGGCACCGCTGATCTCTGTAGTAGTTGTGCGCCAGTGACCACTCACCACGGACGTTCTTTCACCCTGACGTTCGCTAATAGGCTGACATGTGGTGCTTTCTCTTTATTTTAAAAGAAGTTCTTCAGCAGCTGCAGTGTGTATTATATATGTCGTCACTCCTATAGAACTTTTTTTATCATAATACACATAATACACCTCAGCTGCTGCAGAACATTATAATACACACCTCAGCTGCTGCAGAACATTATAATACACCTCAGCTGCTGCAGAACATTATAATACACACCCCAGCTGCTGCAGAACATTATAATACACACCTCAGCTGCTGCAGAACATTATAATACACACCTCAGCTGCTGCAGAACATCATAATACACATCTCAGCTGCTGTAGAACATAATAATACACACCTCAGCTGCTGCAGAACATTATAATACACACCTCAGCTGCTGCAGAACATTATAATACACACCCCAGCTGCTGCAGAACATTATAATACACACCTCAGCTGCTGCAGAACATTATAATACACACCTCAGCTGCTGCAGAGCATCATAATACACACCTCAGCTGCTGCAGAACATTATAATACACACCTCAGCTGCTGCAGAACATTATAATACACACCTCAGCTGCTGCAGAACATTATAATACACACCTCAGCTGCTGCAGAACATTATAATACACACCTCAGCTGCTGCAGAACATTATAATACACACCTCAGCTGCTGCAGAGCATCATAATACACACCTCAGCTGCTGCAGAACATTATAATACACACCTCAGCTGCTGCAGAACATTATAATACACACCTCAGCTGCTGCAGAGCATCATAATACACACCTCAGCTGCTGCAGAACATTATAATACACACCTCAGCTGCTGCAGAACATTATAATACACCTCAGCTGCTGCAGAGCATCATAATACACACCTCAGCTGCTGCAGAACATTATAATACACACCTCAGCTGCTGCAGAACATTATAATACACACCTCAGCTGCTGCAGAACATTATAATACACACCTCAGCTGCTGCAGAACATTATAATACACACCTCAGCTGCTGCAGAACATTATAATACACACCTCAGCTGCTGCAGAGCATCATAATACACACCTCAGCTGCTGCAGAACATTATAATACACACCTCAGCTGCTGCAGAACATTAGAATACATACCTCAGCTGCTGCAGAACATCATAATACACATCTCAGCTGCTGTAGAACATAATAATACACACCTCAGCTGCTGCAGAACATTATAATACACACCTCAGCTGCTGTAGAACATAATATTACACACCTCAGCTGCTGTAGAACATTATAATACACACCTCAGCTGCTGCAGAACATAAGAATACACACCTCAGCAGCTGTAGAACATTATAATACACCTCAGCTGCTGCAGAACATTATAATACACACCTCAGCTGCTGCAGAACATCATAATACACACCTCAGCTGCTGTAGAACATTATAATACACCTCAGCTGCTGTAGAACATAATAATACACACCTCAGCTGCTGCAGAACATAATATTACACATCTCAGCTGCTGCAGAACATTATAATACACCTCAGCTGCTGTAGAACATAATAATACACACCTCAGCTGCTGCAGAACATAATATTACACACCTCAGCAGCTGTAGAACATTATAATACACCTCAGCTGCTGTAGAACATAATATTACACACCTCAGCTGCTGTAGAACATTATAATACACACCAGCTGCTGTAGAACATAATATTACACACCTCAGCTGCTGCAGAACATAAGAATACACACCTCAGCAGCTGTAGAACATTATAATACACCTCAGCTGCTGCAGAACATTATAATACACACCTCAGCTGCTGCAGAACATTATAATACACCTCAGCTGCTGTAGAACATAATAATACACACCTCAGCTGCTGCAGAACATAATATTACACATCTCAGCTGCTGCAGAACATTATAATACACACCTCAACTGCTGTAGAACATTATAATACACACCTCAGCTGCTGCAGAACATCATAATACACACCTCAGCTGCTGTAGAACATAATAATACACACCTCAGCTGCTGCAGAACATAATATTACACATCTCAGCTGCTGCAGAACATTATAATACACACCTCAACTGCTGTAGAACATTATAATACACACCTCAGCTGCTGCAGAACATAAGAATACACACCTCAGCAGCTGTAGAACATTATAATACACCTCAGCTGCTGCAGAACATTATAATACACACCTCAGCTGCTGCAGAACATCATAATACACACCTCAGCAGCTGTAGAACATTATAATACACCTCAGCTGCTGCAGAACATAATATTACACATCTCAGCTGCTGCAGAACATTATAATACACACCTCAACTGCTGTAGAACATTATAATACACACCTCAGCTGCTGCAGAACATCATAATACACACCTCAGCTGCTGTAGAACATAATAATACACACCTCAGCTGCTGCAGAACATAATATTACACATCTCAGCTGCTGCAGAACATTATAATACACACCTCAGCTGCTGTAGAACATAATAATACACATCTCAGCTGCTGCAGAACATTATAATACACACCTCAGCTGCTGTAGAACATTATAATACACACCTCAGCTGCTGCAGAACATTATAATACACACCTCAGCTGCTGTAGAACATAATATTACACACCTCAGCTGCTGCAGAACATCATAATACACATCTCAGCTGCTGTAGAACATTATAATACACACCTCAGCAGCTGTAGAA
Source organism: Hyla sarda (assembly GCF_029499605.1). NCBI lineage: Eukaryota > Metazoa > Chordata > Amphibia > Anura > Hylidae > Hyla > Hyla sarda. Next base: position 141,735,686 of record NC_079198.1, on the reverse strand, counting down.
CATAATAATACACACCAGCTGCTGCAGAACATTATAATACACACCTCAGCTGCTGCAGAACATTATAATACACCTCAGCTGCTGCAGAACATTATAATACACACCCCAGCTGCTGCAGAACATTATAATACACACCTCAGCTGCTGCAGAACATTATAATACACACCTCAGCTGCTGCAGAACATCATAATACACATCTCAGCTGCTGTAGAACATAATAATACACACCTCAGCTGCTGCAGAACATTATAATACACACCTCAGCTGCTGCAGAACATTATAATACACACCCCAGCTGCTGCAGAACATTATAATACACACCTCAGCTGCTGCAGAACATTATAATACACACCTCAGCTGCTGCAGAGCATCATAATACACACCTCAGCTGCTGCAGAACATTATAATACACACCTCAGCTGCTGCAGAACATTATAATACACACCTCAGCTGCTGCAGAACATTATAATACACACCTCAGCTGCTGCAGAACATTATAATACACACCTCAGCTGCTGCAGAACATTATAATACACACCTCAGCTGCTGCAGAGCATCATAATACACACCTCAGCTGCTGCAGAACATTATAATACACACCTCAGCTGCTGCAGAACATTAGAATACATACCTCAGCTGCTGCAGAACATCATAATACACATCTCAGCTGCTGTAGAACATAATAATACACACCTCAGCTGCTGCAGAACATTATAATACACACCTCAGCTGCTGTAGAACATAATATTACACACCTCAGCTGCTGTAGAACATTATAATACACACCTCAGCTGCTGCAGAACATAATAATACACATCTCAGCTGCTGCAGAACATTATAATACACACCTCAGCTGCTGTAGAACATTATAATACACACCTCAGCTGCTGCAGAACATTATAATACACACCTCAGCTGCTGTAGAACATAATATTACACACCTCAGCTGCTGCAGAACATTATAATACACACCTCAGCAGCTGTAGAACATTATAATACACACCTCAGCTGCTGCAGAACATCATAATACACACCTCAGCTGCTGTAGAACATAATAATACACACCTCAGCTGCTGCAGAACATAATATTACACATCTCAGCTGCTGCAGAACATTATAATACACACCTCAGCTGCTGTAGAACATAATAATACACATCTCAGCTGCTGCAGAACATTATAATACACACCTCAGCTGCTGTAGAACATTATAATACACACCTCAGCTGCTGCAGAACATTATAATACACACCTCAGCTGCTGTAGAACATAATATTACACACCTCAGCTGCTGCAGAACATTATAATACACACCTCAGCAGCTGTAGAACATAATAATACACACCTCAGCAGCTGTAGAACATAATAATACACACCAGCTGCTGCAGAACATTATAATACACACCTCAGCTGCTGCAGAACATTATAATACACACCTCAGCAGCTGTAGAACATAATAATACACACCAGCTGCTGCAGAACATTATAATACACACCTCAGCTGCTGCAGAACATTATAATACACACCCCAGCTGCTGCAGAACATTATAATACACCTCAGCTGCTGCAGAACATTATAATACACACCTCAGCAGCTGTAGAACATAATAATACACACCAGCTGCTGCAGAACATTATAATACACACCTCAGCTGCTGCAGAACATTATAATACACCTCAGCTGCTGCAGAATAATATAATATATACCTCAGCTGCTGCAGAAGCTCTTATAATGTAAGTTAGTGCTTTTTGTCAGCCATGGATTGACTGATCCTGATTCCTGTGGGTTTTAATTCCCTACAATTTATTTCCCACGGTATTTACTAAGGTTTCCTACATTTTCCACTTTTCCCTACACTTTCTTTTTTCTTTTTTTTTTACACATGTTCTGATCTGTCGGGTTTTCCTCAGTTGAAATCCACCACATTTTCTGTGAAAAAATTAGTAAATATGTAGCTTTTTTGTGAAAATGTCGTGAACACGCCCCTTGTAGGTGACCACGCCCCATTTTCCCCAATGGTCACACACCATTTTTGGGGGATTTTCTTAGCAAAATGGAGAGTTAGTCAGGTTTTTTCAATTCTGGCTCAAAATCTGGCGCACAACCCGACAAAACTTGTCGGGTTTGCAATCTGCAATGGTAAATGAGGGCCAGTGAGGGCGGGATATGAGGACGGGATATGACCACAATATATGATGACGGGATATGAGGTCGGGATATGACAACAATATATGAGGACGGGATATGAGGTCGGGATATGATAACAATATATGAGGACGGGATATGAGGACGGGATATGATAACAATATATGAGGACGGGATATGAGGTCGGGATATGATAACAATATATGAGGACGGGATATGATAACAATATATGAGGACGGGATATGAGGTCGGGATATGATAACAATATATGAGGACGGGATATGATAACAATTTATGAGGACGGGATATGACAACAATATATGAGGACGGGATATGAGGTTGGGATATGACAACAATATATGAGGACAGGATATGAGGTCGGGATATGATAACAATATATGAGGACGGGATATGAGGTCGGGATAGGAGGTCGGGATATGATAACAATATATGAGGACGGGATATGAGGACGGGATATGAGGACGGGATATGAGGTCGGGATATGAGGTCGGGATATGACAACAATATATGAGGTCGGGATAGGAGGTCGGGATATGATAACAATATATGAGGTCGGGATAGGAGGTCGGGATATGATAACAATATATGAGGACGGGATATGAGAACGGGATATGAGGACGGGATATGAGGTCGGGATATGAGGTCGGGATATGACAACAATATATGAGGACGGGATATGAGGACGGGATATGACAACAATATATGAGGACGGGATATGATAACAATATATGAGGACGGGATATGGGGTTGGGATATGACCACAATATATGAGGACGGGATATGTTTCCTCCTTTGTAGATTTTCCTCCACAACAAGGATTAGGAAGGAAAAACCAGACCACTCCGGGTCCTCAGCTGGTGAATTATAAATCTCACATAAAATACAATATTATCTTTATTTTTGGCCTTTTCCTTGTAGAATCCTCGCGCTGCGTCTGTAAGTCGCCATAATTATCTCAGTAATATAATATTTGCCGCCGGCCCCACTGCCTGATGGGAGGAGAAGCAAATAGTCTCAAGGGTTAACCCCCCGGGGGCCTGAGACCTGCAGTGAGACTATATATTCAATGTGACATTGCCCCCGGGTGATCTCCGCTCGCGCTAACGGCATCTCTGATATCAGGTCCGGGCAGAGCGCAACGTCGTGTACCAGTCCTGAGCGCCCTCACTGCCCATGGCGGGAGCATGCCAACAAGATAATCAGGGGGGCCGGGGGGCAGCCCCAGCACACTAATTAGGATTTTTGTTAAAAATAGATGTCATAATAAACATGTTGGGTCTGGGGAGGGGGAGGTTCTGTTTTTAGTAATCTGCACTTTATCCCTTGTATTAGTAATTTGAGGGGATCTGTCTGCTCGGATGGTGGATTTATTTTAGGAACTGCTTCTGTTCCCTAAGAACGACCTTATAGTCATGTGCTGTATCCCGAGGCCCGGACCCCATAATCCTGTGGTGTGTCCCCCAAGGCCCGGACCCCATAATCCAGTGCTGTGTCCCGAGGCCCAGACCCCATAATCCAGTGCTGTGTCCCGAGGCCAGGACCCTATAATCCTGTGGTGTGTCCCCCGAGGCCCAGACCCCATAATCCTGTGGTGTGTCCCCCAGGGCCCGGACCCCATAATCCTGTGGTGTCCCCCCCCCCGAGGCCCAGACCCCATAATCCTGTGGTGTCCCCCCCCCCCCGAGGCCCAGACCCCATAATCCTGTGGTGTGTCCCCCGAGGACCAGACCCCATAATCCTGTGCTGTGTCCCGAGGCCCGGACCCCATAATCCTGTGGTGTGTCCCCCAAGGCCCGGACCCCATAATCCTGTGCTGTGTCCCGAGGCCCGGACCCCATAATCCTATTGTGTGTGTCCCCTGAGGCCCGGACCCCATAATCCTGTGGTGTGTCCCCCGAGGCCCGGACCCTATAATCCTGTGGTGTGTCCCCCAGGGCCCGGACCCCATAATCCTGTGGTGTCCCCCCCCCCACGAGGCCCAGACCCCATAATCCTGTGGTGTCCCCCCCCCCGAGGCCCAGACCCCATAATCCTGTGGTGTGTCCCCCGAGGACCAGACCCCATAATCCTGTGCTGTGTCCCGAGGCCCGGACCCCATAATCCTGTGCTGTGTCCCGAGGCCCAGACCCCATAATCCTGTGCTGTGTCCCGAGGCCCGGACCCCATAATCCTGTGGTGTGTCCCCCAAGGCCCGGACCCCATAATCCAGTGCTGTGTCCCGAGGCCCAGACCCCATAATCCAGTGCTGTGTCTTGAGGCCCGGACCCTATAATCCTGTGGTGTGTCCCCCGAGGCCCAGACCCTATAATCCTGTGGTGTGTCCCCCGAGGACCAGACCCCATAATCCTGTGCTGTGTCCCGAGGCCCAGACCCCATAATCCTGTGCTGTGTCCCGAGGCCCAGACCCCATAATCCTGTGCTGTGTCCCCCAAGGCCCGGACCCCATAATCCTGTGGGGTGTCCCCCAAGGCCCGGACCCCATAATCCTGTGGGGTGTCCCCCGAGGCCCAGACCCTATAATCCTGTGGTGTGTCCCCCAAGGCCCGGACCCCATAGCCCTGTGCTGTGACCCCCCCCTAGGCCTGGACCCCATAGCCCTGTGCATTATCCTGCTGATAGAGACCGCTGCCATTTGGGGGTCCCGCTGCCATTTGGGGGTCCCGCTGCCATTAGGGGGTCCCGCTGCCATTTGGGGGTCCCGCTGCCATTAGGGGGGACTTGTGTCTGTACGATGGGTGGGTAGGGGGTACATGTTACAGTAATAGACATTTTTTCCAGATTCCGGTAACACATTACTCTGCCCATCTATGTGGATCAATGACATGAAATGTTCTTAGAACCAGACAGAACCGTCCAGGACCGGACCCCCGGGGGCCGCGCTCTGGTGGAGATTTTGGTGAAGCGGTGGAATCCCATGTAGATATAAGGAGATCTATTAACTCCTTACAGCCGTGTCCACACCTGTATTGTGATCATACACCGCGCTCCATACGGAATTAACTCTTAGGAAATATTTGTATCTGCAGATTTTTTTTTTCGTGGTCAAAAACAGAACTTTTTATATTTCCTTCATGTACCTGATATCTCCATCTCAGTGTGCGGAACTACCACAGTCCTTGTGCCGGTCAGACCTGATTTATATTCAGTCCCTGTAGTCAGTCCCTATAGTCAGTCCCTGTAGTCAGTCCCTATAGTCAGTCCCTGTAGTCAGTCCCTGTAGTCAGTCCCTGTAGTCAGTCCCTGTATTCACTCCCTGTATTCACTCCCTATAGTCAGTCCCTGTATTCAGTCCCTGTAGTCAGTCCCTGTATTCACTCCCTGTATTCACTCCCTATAGTCAGTCCCTGTATTCAGTCCCTGTATTCAGTCCCTGTAGTCACTCCCTGTAGTCACTCCCTGTAGTCACTCCCTATAGTCAGTCACTATATTCACTCTCTATAGTCAGTCCCTATAGTCAGTCCCTGTAGTCACTCCCTATATTCAGTCCCTGTAGTCAGTCCCTATAGTCAGTCCCTCTCATGTCCTTGTCACCTCAAAATCATCTCCAGGATCCACCATTTTCTTACTATTCTGCTGAAGATCTTATTGTTGCTCTGATTCACTACTCTGATGTCTCCTCCTCCTCCTGTACTCACTACACTGATGTCTCCTCCTCCTCCTCCTGTACTCACTACACTGATGTCTCCTCCTCCTGTACTCACTACACTGATGTCTCCTCCTCCTCCTCCTGTACTCACTACACTGATGTCTCCTCCTCCTCCTCCTGTACTCACTACACTGATGTCTCCTCCTCCTCCTGTACTCACTACACTGATGTCTCCTCCTCCTCCTGTACTCACTACACTGATGTCTCCTCCTCCTGTACTCACTACACTGATGTCTCCTCCTCCTGTACTCACTACACTGATGTCTCCTCCTCCTCCTGTACTCACTACACTGATGTCTCCTCCTCCTCCTGTACTCACTACACTGATGTCTCCTCCTCCTCCTGTACTCACTACACTGATGTCTCCTCCTCCTCCTGTACTCACTACACTGATGTCTCCTCCTCCTGTACTCACTACACTGATGTCTCCTCCTCCTCCTGTACTCACTACACTGATGTCTCCTCCTCCTCCTGTACTCACTACACTGATGTCTCCTCCTCCTCCTGTACTCACTACACTGATGTCTCCTCCTCCTCCTGTACTCACTACACTGATGTCTCCTCCTCCTCCTGTACTCACTACACTGATGTCTCCTCCTCCTCCTGTACTCACTACACTGATGTCTCCTCCTCCTCCTGTACTCACTACACTGATGTCTCCTCCTCCTCCTGTACTCACTACACTGATGTCTCCTCCTCCTCCTGTACTCACTACACTGATGTCTCCTCCTCCTCCTGTACTCACTACACTGATGTCTCCTCCTCCTCCTGTACTCACTACACTGATGTCTCCTCCTCCTCCTCCTCCTCCTCCTGTACTCACTACACTGATGTCTCCTCCTCCTCCTCCTCCTCCTGTACTCACTACACTGATGTCTCCTCCTCCTCCTCCTCCTGTACTCACTACACTGATGTCTCCTCCTCCTCCTCCTGTACTCACTACACTGATGTCTCCTCCTCCTCCTCCTCCTGTACTCACTACACTGATGTCTCCTCCTCCTGTACTCACTACACTGATGTCTCCTCCTCCTCCTGTACTCACTACACTGATGTCTCCTCCTCCTCCTTCTGTACTCACTACACTGATGTCTCCTCCTCTTCCTCCTCCTCCTCCTCCTGTACTCACTACACTGATGATTCCTCCTCCTCCTCCTGTACTCACTACACTGATGTCTCCTCCTCCTCCTCCTGTACTCACTACACTGATGTCTCCTCCTCCTCCTCCTGTACTCACTACACTGATGTCTCCTCCTCCTCCTCCTGTACTCACTACACTGATGTCTCCTCCTCTTCCTCCTCCTCCTCCTCCTGTACTCACTACACTGATGTCTCCTCCTCTTCCTCCTCCTCCTCCTCCTGTACTCACTACACTGATGTCTCCTCCTCCTCCTCCTATACTCACTAAACTGATGTCTCCTCCTCCTCCTCCTCCTCCTGTACTCACTACACTGATGTCGCCTCCTCCTCCTCCTGTACTCACTACACTGATGTCTCCTCCTCCTCCTCCTGTACTCACTACACTGATGTCTCCTCCTCCTCCTCCTGTACTCACTACACTGATGTCTCCTCCTCCTCCTGTACTCACTACACTGATGTCTCCTCCTCCTCCTGTACTCACTACACTGATGTCTCCTCCTCCTCCTCCTGTACTCACTACACTGATGTCTCCTCCTCCTCCTGTACTCACTACTCTGATGTCTCCTCCTCCTCCTCCTGTACTCACTACACTGATGTCTCCTCCTCCTCCTGTACTCACTACACTGATGTCTCCTCCTCCTGTACTCACTACACTGATGTCTCCTCCTCCTCCTGTACTCACTACACTGATGTCTCCTCCTCCTCCTCCTGTACTCACTACACTGATGTCTCCTCCTCCTCCTCCTGTACTCACTACACTGATGTCTCCTCCTCCTGTACTCACTACACTGATGTCTCCTCCTCCTCCTGTACTCACTACACTGATGTCTCCTCCTCCTCCTGTACTCACTACACTGATGTCTCCTCCTCCTGTACTCACTACACTGATGTCTCCTCCTCCTCCTGTACTCACTACACTGATGTCTCCTCCTCCTGTACTCACTACACTGATGTCTCCTCCTCCTCCTGTACTCACTACACTGATGTCTCCTCCTCCTCCTGTACTCACTACACTGATGTCTCCTCCTCCTCCTCCTGTACTCACTACTCTGATGTCTCCTCCTCCTCCTGTACTCACTACACTGATGTCTCCTCCTCCTGTACTCACTACACTGATGTCTCCTCCTCCTGTACTCACTACACTGATGTCTCCTCCTCCTGTACTCACTACACTGATGTCTCCTCCTCCTCCTGTACTCACTACACTGATGTCTCCTCCTCCTCCTTCTGTACTCACTACACTGATGTCTCCTCCTCTTCCTCCTCCTCCTCCTCCTGTACTCACTACACTGATGATTCCTCCTCCTCCTCCTGTACTCACTACACTGATGTCTCCTCCTCCTCCTCCTGTACTCACTACACTGATGTCTCCTCCTCCTCCTCCTGTACTCACTACACTGATGTCTCCTCCTCCTCCTCCTGTACTCACTACACTGATGTCTCCTCCTCTTCCTCCTCCTCCTCCTCCTGTACTCACTACACTGATGTCTCCTCCTCTTCCTCCTCCTCCTCCTCCTGTACTCACTACACTGATGTCTCCTCCTCCTCCTCCTGTACTCACTACACTGATGTCTCCTCCTCCTCCTCCTGTACTCACTACACTGATGTCTCCTCCTCCTCCTCCTGTACTCACTACACTGATGTCTCCTCCTCCTCCTGTACTCACTATACTGATGTCTCCTCCTCCTCCTCCTGTACTCACTACACTGATGTCTCCTCCTCCTCCTGTACTCACTACACTGATGTCTCTTCCTCCTCCTCCTCCTCCTGTACTCACTACACTGATGTCTCCTCCTCCTCCTGTACTCACTACACTGATGTCTCCTCCTCCTCCTGTACTCACTACACTGATGTCTCCTCCTCCTCCTCCTGTACTCACTACACTGATGTCTCCTCCTCCTCCTGTACTCACTACACTGATGTCTCCTCCTCTTCCTCCTCCTCCTCCTCCTGTACTCACTACACTGATGTCTCCTCCTCCTCCTCCTCCTGTACTCACTACACTGATGTCTCCTCCTCTTCCTCCTCCTCCTCCTGTACTCACTACTCTGATGTCAGGTTATTACCACGTGCGATCTCTTCTTACACGTCTCGCACGCAACTGGTAACAAGCGCTCAGCAAGCGCACAATATCCGTGTATTCGGGGAAGAGGATTAGCACAATGGGAACAGAATACATGTTTTGTGTTTTTTTTTTTTTATTCCAGCGACCATCTGCTGACACTGATGCCGAGGATTTATTGCTGGTAGGAACCCAAATATTTGGTAGCAAATTGAAAATCTGTTTCCATGGAAATACTTTGCCAATTAATTATATATGTTACGAAATAAGTGCGTTCTATCTCCAGCCCTGGACTCGCGGTGCCCTCAGATGACCAAAACGCGTCAATGGCGACTACAGTCTTGGGTTCTACAATCTGTGGCTGTAAACGTGTTGCAGAACTACAACTCCCAGCAGTTTTTTTTTTTTTCTTTCTGCTACTTAAAAATCTGTTCCATACATCTGAATGGCTTAGTGTCTGCAGTTTATATCCCTGAAAATTCGCAGAATTTTTTGCAAGAAATATGCAGCAGATGGATACAGCCGAAGAATTTGTACAAACGGCGGAATTTCTGCAATTCCGCAGAAATTCTGTTCAACAGAATTGCAGCGGAATTTCTGTGGTCACAAAACACAGAATTCCGCCCGTATTGAAGCACCATTGACTTTAATGGGGTTCTGCTGCAGAGTTTTTGCGGAATCCCATTGAAATCAATAGGCAGTAAATTACTGCGGAATTTGTGAAGAAATTTTTCAGCGGAAATCCTGCCGTGTGAACATGGCCTAGGTAATGGTGGATCTCCGGAGCACCTGAGGACATATGAGGATGGAAGAGTTCCACTTTAACCAATTGCAGAATATGTAATGGACTCCTGAAATGTCCGGAGGTAACTGAAGTAAACAAGTCTGACAGGTAGTGAGAGGTGATGGACGCTCCCCTGAGAAGAAATGTAAATGCTTAAAACCTAATGGTCCCACTTACTAAGGGACCTTAATGCACCGATATATTAACATAGAGGAAAGAAAACATCCGCCAGACAAAGTATGTAAAAGAACAAGACGGCCCAATAAATGCTGCTATAAAAGGGTCCTACAGCATTATAGTAGTTATATTCTTGTATATAGGAGAAGTATTATAGTAGTTATATTCTTGTATATAGGAGCAGTATTATAGTAGTTATATTCTTGTATATAGGAGGCAGTATTATAGTAGTTATATTCTTGTATATAGGAGGCAGTATTATAGTAGTTATATTCTTGTATATAGGAGCAGTATTATAGTAGATATATTCTTGTATATAGGAGCAGTATTATAGTAGTTATATTCTTGTATATAGGAGCAGTATTATAGTAGTTATATTCTTGTATATAGGGGCAGTATTATAGTAGTTATATTCCTCATATATAGGAGGCAGTATTATAGTAGTTATATTTTTGTATATAGGAGCAGTATTATAGTAGTTATATTCTTGTATATAGGAGGCAGTATTATAGTAGTTATATTCTTGTATATAGGAGCAGTATTATAGTAGTTACATTCTTGTATATAGGAGCAGTATTATAGTAGTTATATTCTTGTATATAGGAGCAGTATTATAGTAGTTATAGTCTTGTATATAGGAGCAGTATTATAGTAGTTACATTCTTGTATATAGGAGCAGTATTATAGTAGTTATATTCTTGTATATAGGAGCAGTATTATAGTAGTTATAGTCTTGTATATAGGAGCAGTATTATAGTAGTTATAGTCTTGTATATAGGAGCAGTATTATAGTAGTTACATTCTTGTATATAGGAGCAGTATTATAGTAGTTATATTCTTGTATATAGGAGCAGTATTATAGTAGTTATAGTCTTGTATATAGGAGCAGTATTATAGTAGTTATATTCTTGTATATAGGAGCAGTATTATAGTAGTTATATTCTTGTATATAGGAGCAGTATTATAGTAGTTATATTCTTGTATATAGGAGGCAGTATTATAATAGTTATATTCTTGTATATAGGAGCAGTATTATAGTAGTTATATTCTTGTATATAGGAGGCAGTATTATAGTAGTTATATTCTTGTATATAGGAGCAGTATTATAGTAGTTATATTCTTGTATGTAGGAGCAGTATTATAGTAGTTATATTCTTGTATGTAGGAGCAGTATTATAGTAGTTATATTCTTGTATATAGGAGCAGTATTATAGTAGTTATATTCTTGTATATAGGAGAAGTATTATAGTAGTTATATTCTTGTATATAGGAGCAGTATTATAGTAGTTATATTCTTGTATATAGGAGAGAGTATTATAGTAGTTATATTCTTGTATATATGAGCAGTATTATAGTAGTTATATTCTTGTATATAGGAGCAGTATTATAGTAGTTATATTCTTGTATATAGGAGAGAGTATTATAGTAGTTATATTCTTGTATATAGGAGCAGTATTATAGTAGTTATATTCTTGTATATAGGAGCAGTATTATAGTAGTTATATTCTTGTATATAGGAGCTGTTACGCCGAGCGCTCCGGGTCCCCGCTCCTCCCCGGAGCGCTCGCTTCACTCCCTCCGCTGCAGCGCTCCGGTCACGTCCTCTGACCCGGGGCGCTGCGATCCTGCTGCCAGCCGGGATGCGATTCGCGATGCGGGTAGCGCCCGCTCGCGATGCGCACCCCGGCTCCCCTACCTGACTCGCTCCCCGTCTGTTCTGTCCCGGCGCGCGCGGCCCCGCTCCCTAGGGCGCGCGCGCGCCGGGTCTCTGCGATTTAAAGGGCCACTGCGCCGCTGATTGGCGCAGTGGTTCCAATTAGGGTTTTCACCTGTGCACTTCCCTATATTACCTCACTTCCCTTGCACTCCCTTGCCGGATCTTGTTGCCTTAGTGCCAGTGAAAGCGTTCCTTGTGTGTTCCTTGCCTGTGTTTCCAGACCTTCTGCCGTTGCCCCTGACTACGATCCTTGCTGCCTGCCCCGACCTTCTGCTACGTCCGACCTTGCTTCTGCCTACTCCCTTGTACCGCGCCTATCTTCAGCAGCCAGAGAGGTGAGCCGTTGCTAGTGGATACGACCTGGTCACTACCGCCGCAGCAAGACCATCCCGCTTTGCGGCGGGCTCTGGTGAAAACCAGTAGTGGCTTAGAACCGGTCCACTAGCACGGTCCACGCCAATCCCTCTCTGGCACAGAGGGTCCACTACCTGCCAGCCGGCATCGTGACAGTAGATCCGGCCATGGATCCCGCTGAAGTTCCTCTGCCAGTTGTCGCTGACCTCACCACGGTGGTCGCCCAGCAGTCACAACAGATAGCGCAACAAGGCCAACAGCTGTCTCAACTGACCGTTATGCTACAACAGTTGCTACCACAGCTTCAGCAGTCATCTCCTCCGCCAGCTCCTGCACCTCCTCCGCAGCGAGTGGCCGCTCCTGGGATACGCTTATCCTTGCCGGATAAATTTGATGGGGACTCTAAGTTTTGCCGTGGCTTTCTTTCCCAATGTTCCCTGCATCTGGAGATGATGTCGGACCTGTTTCCCACTGAAAGGTCTAAGGTGGCTTTCGTAGTCAGTCTTCTGTCCGGAAAAGCCCTGTCATGGGCCACACCGCTCTGGGACCGCAATGACCCCGTCACTGCCTCTGTACACTCCTTCTTCTCGGAAATCCGAAGTGTCTTTGAGGAACCTGCCCGAGCCTCTTCTGCTGAGACTGCCCTGTTGAACCTGGTCCAGGGTAATTCTTCCGTTGGCGAGTATGCCGTACAATTCCGTACACTTGCTTCTGAATTGTCCTGGAATAATGAGGCCCTCTGCGCGACCTTCAAAAAAGGCCTATCCAGCAACATTAAAGATGTTCTGGCCGCACGAGAAATTCCTGCTAATCTACATGAACTTATTCACCTAGCCACTCGCATTGACATGCGTTTTTCTGAAAGGCGTCAGGAACTCCGCCAAGATATGGACTCTGTTCGCACGAGGCGTTTCGTCTCCTCGGCTCCTCTCTCCTCTGGTCCCCTGCAATCTGTTCCTGTGCCTCCCGCCGTGGAGGCTATGCAGGTCGACCGGTCTCGCCTGACACCTCAAGAGAGGACACGACGCCGTATGGAGAACCTCTGCCTGTACTGTGCTAGTACCGAACACTTCCTGAGGGATTGTCCTATCCGTCCTCCCCGCCTGGAAAGACGTACGCTGACTCCGCACAAAGGTGAGACAGTCCTTGATGTCTACTCTGCTTCTCCACGTCTTACTGTGCCTGTGCGGATGTCTGCCTCTGCCTTCTCCTTCTCTACAGTGGCCTTCTTGGACTCTGGATCTGCAGGAAATTTTATTTTGGCCTCTCTCGTCAACAGGTTCAACATCCCAGTGACCAGTCTCGCCAGACCCCTCTACATCAATTGTGTAAATAATGAAAGATTGGACTGTACCATACGTTTCCGCACGGAGCCCCTTCTTATGAGCATCGGATCTCATCATGAGAGGATTGAACTTTTGGTCCTCCCCAATTGCACCTCGGAGATTCTCCTTGGACTTCCCTGGCTTCAACTTCATTCCCCAACCCTGGATTGGTCCACTGGGGAGATCAAGAGTTGGGGGTCCTCTTGTTCCAAGAACTGTCTAAAACCGGTTCCCAGTAACCCTTGCCGTAACTCTGTGGTTCCTCCAGTAACCGGTCTCCCTAAGGCCTATATGGACTTCGCGGATGTTTTCTGCAAAAAACAAGCTGAGACTCTACCTCCTCACAGGCCTTATGATTGCCCTATCGACCTCCTCCCGGGTACTACTCCACCCCGGGGCAGAATTTATCCTCTCTCTGCCCCAGAGACTCTTGCCATGTCCGAATACGTCCAGGAGAATCTAAAAAAGGGCTTTATCCGTAAATCCTCCTCTCCTGCCGGAGCCGGATTTTTCTTTGTGTCCAAAAAAGATGGCTCCCTACGTCCTTGCATTGACTACCGCGGTCTTAATAAAATCACGGTTAAGAACCGCTACCCCTTACCCCTCATCTCTGAACTCTTTGATCGCCTCCAAGGTGCCCACATCTTCACTAAATTGGACTTAAGAGGCGCCTATAACCTCATCCGCATCAGAGAGGGGGACGAGTGGAAAACGGCATTTAACACCAGAGATGGACACTTTGAGTATCTGGTCATGCCCTTTGGACTGTGCAATGCCCCTGCCGTCTTCCAAGACTTTGTCAATGAAATTTTTCGTGATCTGTTATACTCCTGTGTTGTGGTATATCTGGACGATATCCTAATTTTTTCTGCCAATCTAGAAGAACACCGCCAGCATGTCCGTATGGTTCTTCAGAGACTTCGTGACAACCAACTCTATGCCAAAATTGAGAAATGTCTGTTTGAATGCCAATCTCTTCCTTTTCTAGGATATTTGGTCTCTGGCCAGGGACTACAGATGGATCCAGACAAACTCTCTGCCGTCTTAAATTGGCCACGCCCCTCCGGACTCCGTGCTATCCAACGCTTTTTGGGGTTCGCCAATTATTACAGGCAATTTATTCCACATTTTTCTACCATTGTGGCTCCTATCGTGGCTTTAACCAAAAAAAATGCTGATCCCAAGTCCTGGCCTCCTCAAGCAGAAGACTCCTTTAAACGACTCAAGTCTGCCTTTTCTTCGGCTCCCGTGCTCTCCAGACCTGACCCTTCCAAACCCTTCCTATTGGAGGTTGATGCCTCCTCAGTAGGAGCTGGAGCTGTTCTTCTACAAAAAAATCCTTCCGGGCATGCTGTCACTTGTGGTTTTTTCTCTAGGACCTTCTCTCCAGCGGAGAGGAACTACTCCATCGGGGATCGAGAGCTTCTAGCCATTAAATTAGCACTTGAGGAATGGAGGCATCTGCTGGAGGGATCAAGATTTCCTGTTATTATCTACACCGACCACAAGAACCTCTCCTACCTCCAGTCGGCCCAACGGCTGAATCCTCGCCAGGCCCGGTGGTCTCTGTTCTTTGCCCGATTTAATTTTGAGATTCACTTTCGTCCTGCCGATAAGAACATTAGGGCCGATGCTCTCTCTCGTTCCTCGGATGCCTCAGAAGTTGATCTCCCTCCGCAACACATCATTCCACCTGACTGCCTGATCTCCACTTCTCCTGCCTCCATCAGGCAGACTCCTCCAGGAAAGACCTTTGTTTCTCCACGCCAACGCCTCGGAATCCTCAAATGGGGTCACTCCTCCCATCTCGCAGGTCATGCGGGCATCAAGAAATCTGTGCAACTCATCTCCCGCTTCTATTGGTGGCCGACTCTGGAGACGGATGTTGGGGACTTTGTGCGAGCCTGCACTATCTGTGCCCGGGATAAGACTCCTCGCCAGAAGCCCGCTGGTTTTCTTCATCCTCTGCCTGTCCCCGAACAGCCTTGGTCTCTGATTGGTATGGATTTTATTACTGATTTACCCCCTTCCCGTGGCAACACCGTTATTTGGGTGGTCGTTGATCGATTCTCCAAAATGGCACATTTCATCCCTCTTCCTGGTCTTCCTTCTGCGCCTCAGTTGGCTAAACAATTTTTTGTACACATTTTTCGTCTTCACGGGTTGCCTACGCAGATTGTCTCGGATAGAGGGGTCCAATTCGTGTCTAAATTCTGGAGGGCTCTCTGTAAACAACTCAAGATTAAATTAAATTTTTCCTCTGCATATCATCCCCAGTCCAATGGACAAGTAGAAAGAATTAACCAGATCCTGGGTGATTATTTGCGACATTTTGTTTCCTCCCGCCAGGATGACTGGGCAGATCTCCTTCCATGGGCCGAATTTTCGTATAACTTCAGGGTCTCTGAATCTTCCTCCAAATCCCCATTTTTCGTGGTGTACGGCCGTCACCCTCTTCCCCCCCCTCCCTACCCCCTTGCCCTCTGGTCTGCCCGCTGTGGATGAAATTTCTCGTGACCTTTCCATTATATGGAGAGAGACCCAAAATTCTCTCTTACAGGCTTCTTCACGCATGAAGAGGTTCGCGGATAAGAAAAGAAGAGCTCCCCCCGTTTTTTCCCCTGGAGACAAGGTATGGCTCTCCGCTAAATATGTCCGCTTCCGTGTCCCTAGCTACAAGTTGGGACCACGCTATCTTGGTCCTTTCAAAATTTTGTGTCAAATTAATCCTGTCTCTTATAAACTTCTTCTTCCTCCTTCTCTTCGTATCCCTAATGCCTTTCACGTCTCTCTTCTCAAACCACTCATCCTCAACCGTTTTTCTCCCAAATCTGTTCCTCCCACTCCTGTTTCCGGCTCCTCGGACGTCTTCTCGGTCAAGGAAATTTTGGCTGCCAAAAAGGTCAGAGGGAAAAATTTTTTTTTAGTAGACTGGGAGGGTTGTGGTCCTGAAGAGAGATCCTGGGAACCTGAGGACAACATCCTTGACAAAAGTCTGCTCCTCAGGTTCTCAGGCTCCAAGAAGAGGGGGAGACCCAAGGGGGGGGGGTACTGTTACGCCGAGCGCTCCGGGTCCCCGCTCCTCCCCGGAGCGCTCGCTTCACTCCCTCCGCTGCAGCGCTCCGGTCACGTCCTCTGACCCGGGGCGCTGCGATCCTGCTGCCAGCCGGGATGCGATTCGCGATGCGGGTAGCGCCCGCTCGCGATGCGCACCCCGGCTCCCCTACCTGACTCGCTCCCCGTCTGTTCTGTCCCGGCGCGCGCGGCCCCGCTCCCTAGGGCGCGCGCGCGCCGGGTCTCTGCGATTTAAAGGGCCACTGCGCCGCTGATTGGCGCAGTGGTTCCAATTAGGGTTTTCACCTGTGCACTTCCCTATATTACCTCACTTCCCTTGCACTCCCTTGCCGGATCTTGTTGCCTTAGTGCCAGTGAAAGCGTTCCTTGTGTGTTCCTTGCCTGTGTTTCCAGACCTTCTGCCGTTGCCCCTGACTACGATCCTTGCTGCCTGCCCCGACCTTCTGCTACGTCCGACCTTGCTTCTGCCTACTCCCTTGTACCGCGCCTATCTTCAGCAGCCAGAGAGGTGAGCCGTTGCTAGTGGATACGACCTGGTCACTACCGCCGCAGCAAGACCATCCCGCTTTGCGGCGGGCTCTGGTGAAAACCAGTAGTGGCTTAGAACCGGTCCACTAGCACGGTCCACGCCAATCCCTCTCTGGCACAGAGGGTCCACTACCTGCCAGCCGGCATCGTGACAGGAGCAGTATTATAGTAGTTATATTCTTGTATATAGGAGCAGTATTATAGTAGTTATATTCTTGTATATAGGAGAGAGTATTATAGTAGTTATATTCTTGTATATAGGAGCAGTATTATAGTAGTTATATTCTTGTATATAGGAGCAGTATTATAGTAGTTATATTCTTGTATATAGGAGCAGTATTATAGTAGTTTATATCCTTGTATATAGGAGGCAGTATTATAGTAGTTATATTCTTGTATATAGGAGCAGTATTATAGTAGTTATATTCTTGTATATAGGAGCAGTATTATAGTAGTTATATTCTTGTATATAGGAGCAGTATTATAGTAGTTATATTCTTGTATATAGGAGCAGTATTATAGTAGTTATATTCTTGTATATAGGAGCAGTATTATAGTAGTTTATATCCTTGTATATAGGAGGCAGTATTATAGTAGTTATATTCTTGTATATAGGAGCAGTATTATAGTAGT
>NC_079198.1:140982257-141004882 GCF_029499605.1 Hyla sarda | reverse complement strand
CTCCATATACACAATATACGTCTTATTACAGGTCACTATATAATCTCCTCTATCACATCCTCCATATACACAATATACGTCTTATTACAGGTCACTATATAATCTCCTCCATCACATCCTCCATATACACAATATACGTCTTATTACAGGTCACTATATAATCTCCTCTATCACATCCTCCATATACACAATATACGTCTTATTACAGGTCACTATATAATCTCCTCTATCACATCCTCCATATACACAATATACGTCTTATTACAGGTCACTATATAATCTCCTCTATCACATCCTCCATATACACAATATACGTCTTATTACAGGTCACTATATAATCTCCTCTATCACATCCTCCATATACACAATATACGTCTTATTACAGGTCACTATATAATCTCCTCTATCACATCCTCCATATACACAATATACGTCTTATTACAGGTCACTATATAATCTCCTCTATCACATCCTCCATATACACAATATACGTCTTATTACAGGTCACTATATAATCTCCTCTATCACATCCTCCATATACACAATATACGTCTTATTACAGGTCACTATATAATCTCCTCTATCACATCCTCCATATACACAATATACGTCTTATTACAGGTCACTATATAATCTCCTCTATCACATCCTCCATATACACAATATACGTCTTATTACAGGTCACTATATAATCTCCTCTATCACATCCTCCATATACACAATATACGTCTTATTACAGGTCACTATATAATCTCCTCTATCACATCCTCCATATACACAATATACGTCTTATTACAGGTCACTATATAATCTCCTCTATCACATCCTCCATATACACAATATACGTCTTATTACAGGTCACTATATAATCTCCTCTATCACATCCTCCATATACACAATATACGTCTTATTACAGGTCACTATATAATCTCCTCCATCACATCCTCCATATACACAATATACGTCTTATTACAGGTCACTATATAATCTCCTCTATCACATCCTCCATATACACAATATACGTCTTATTACAGGTCACTATATAATCTCCTCCATCACATCCTCCATATACACAATATACGTCTTATTACAGGTCACTATATAATCTCCTCTATCACATCCTCCATATACACAATATACGTCTTATTACAGGTCACTATATAATCTCCTCCATCACATCCTCCTATATACACAATATACGTCTTATTACAGGTCACTATATAATCTCCTCCATCACATCCTCCATATACACAATATATACGTCTTATTACAGGTCACTATATAATCTCCTCCATCACATCCTCCATATACACAATATACGTCTTATTACAGGTCACTATATAATCTCCTCCATCACATCCTCCTATATACACAATATACGTCTTATTACAGGTCACTATATAATCTCCTCCATCACATCCTCCATATACACAATATACGTCTTATTACAGGTCACTATATAATCTCCTCTATCACATCCTCCATATACACAATATACGTCTTATTACAGGTCACTATATAATCTCTTCATCTTCTTCTATTACAGATCCGAAAACGCAAGTTAGAAAAAGCTGATATTTTAGAACTTACTGTGAAATACCTGAAAACTCTGCAGAACTCTGTGCAAGGTACAGACAGCCCACTATTTATCTGTCTATATCTATCTATCTCATATCTATCTATCTCATATCTATCTATCTCATATCTATCTATATATCTCATATCTATCTTTCTATATATCTCATATCTATCTATCTATCTATCTATCTATCTAGCAACAGGAGAATACAGCAGCACACTGCCAGCACAAAGATATAGATAAAACATGAGTATATAGATACAACATGAGAAGCTATTCAGCTATGGTGCAGTAATGAAATAGTGAGATACTTAGCTTGCAATTTGGCGGCCAAATAGCTTGGACCGTCCCACTACGGTAAGGTGACCTCATTGGGACGGACCCTACACTTTGAATATGCCTGTGTGTGAATAGATCCGCAGGCATTGCAGGATCTGGAACATCCAAATCACCTTATATACACCTGATAGAGGTGGGTGGGGTGCAAGAACCAACATGGAGGTAGCCACTCCCCCATATGTGTAATACAAACAATATATCTTTGTGCTAGCAGTGTGCTGCTGTATTCTCCTGTTGCTGTATATTTAGCCCTGCAGCCTGCACCTGCAAGCCAGGTCCATATAATAGTTTGGAATCAATAGTGCTGGCCAACTTATCCTTTGGTTGTATTACACATATGGGGGAGTGGCTACCTCCATGTTGGCTCTTGCACCCCACCCACCTCTATCAGGTGTATATAAGGTGATTTGGATGTTCCAGATCCTGCAATGCCTGCGGATCTATTCACACAGAGGCATATTCATAGTGTAGGGTCCGTCCCAATGAGATCACCTTACCGTGGTGGGACGGTCCAAGCTATTTGGCCGCCAAATTGCAAGCTAAGTATCTCACTATTTTATTACTGCACCAAAGCTGAATAGCTTCTCATGTTCTATCTATATACTCATGTTTTATCTATATACTCATGTTTTATCTATATCTTTGTGCTAGCAGTGTGCTGCTGTATTCTCCTGTTGCTGTATATTTAGCCCAGCAGCTTGTAAGCCAGGTCCATATAATAGTTTGGAGTCAATAGTGCTGGCCAACTTATTCTTTGTTTATCTATCTATCTATCTCATATCTATCTATCTATCTCTTATCTATCTATCTATCTATCTCATATCTATCTATCTATCTCATATCTATCTATCTATCTATCTATCTCATATCTATCTATCTATCTATCTCATATATTTATCTCATATCTATCTATCTCATATCTATCGCATATATATAGCTCATATCTATCTCATATCTATCTATCTATCAAATATCTATTTCATATCTATCTATTTATCTCATATCTATCTATCTATCTATATATCTAATATCTATCTATCTCATATATATATATAATATATTTGTATATATATATATATATATATATATATATATACAGTGGTCCCTCAACATATGATATTAATTGGTTCCAGGAGAACCATCATATGTTGAAACCATCATATGTCGAGTACATATGTCTATGTAAAAATGGTAATTGGTTCTGGGGCCTCGAAACCATTGTATGTTGAATACATATCTCTATGGGAAACTGCTAATTGGTTCTGGGATGACCATTGTATGTGGAGTGTATGGGGAGTGTTTCACAAACCAGGGTGCCTCCAGCTGTTGCACAACTACAACTCCCAGCATGCATGTACAGCCATTGACTGTCTGGGCATGCTGGGAGTTATAGTTTTGCAACAGCTGGAGGCACACTGACAGGG
Organism: Hyla sarda; assembly: GCF_029499605.1. Taxonomy (NCBI): domain Eukaryota; kingdom Metazoa; phylum Chordata; class Amphibia; order Anura; family Hylidae; genus Hyla; species Hyla sarda. The sequence goes on along the minus strand of NC_079198.1, from coordinate 141,001,540 downwards.
AAACATTGATGTATGGGGTGTATAGTGTATATGTATTGTATGTGATGTGTGACATTGTATACAGTACTGTACAGTTCTTTAAATACCTTCAGGGGGGACAGAATGTCCTCCATTACCATCCTGCCGACTACAGCTCTATAGGAAAGGAAGGGGAGGGCAGCCAGCAGCTCATTGGATGCCTGCAGCAAGATGCTGCAGGCTATTGGCTATGGCTGCACTGGGGGGCGGGGCTTACACGGAGCTCACAGTGGAAGCCTGTATGAGTTAGCAGGACAGCATGTGAGTGACAGGAGGCAGAACGGGGCACACGGGGACATTATACAACTATCTGTCAGTTACTGAAGTTGTCAGCGCCGTCAGATAGCTGTTTGTACGATGGCCCCGACACACAGCAGCATCATATGTCCATACTGCCTTTAACATACGATGGGCTCTGAGAGGCCATCATATGTTGAAATGATCATATGTCGGGGCCATCATAAGTCTGGGGGTCACTGTAGATATATCTATTTCATATCTATCTATTTCTCTCATATCTATCTATCTCATATCTATCTATCTATCTATCTATCTCATATCTATCTCATATCTATCTATCTCATATCTATCTCATATCTATCTCATATCTATCTATCTCCTATCTATCTATCTCATATCTATTTCTCTCATATCTATCTATCTCATATCTATCTATCTATCTATCTATCTATCTCATATCTATATATCTCATATCTATCTCATATCTATCTATCTCATATCTATCTATCTCATATCTATCTCATATCTATCTATCTATCTCATATCTATCTATCCCATATCTATCTATCTCGTATCTATCTATCTTTCCCATATCTATCTATCTATCTATCCCATATCTATATCTATCCATCTATCTACCTATCTATCTATCTCATATCTATCTATCTCATATCTATCTATCTATCTATCTCATATCTATCTATCCCATATCTATCTATCTCGTATCTATCTATCTTTCCCATATCTATCTATCTATCTATCTATCCCATATCTATATCTATCTATCTATCTCATATCTATCTCATACCTATATATCTATCTATCTCATATCTATCTCATATCTATCTATCTCATATCTATCTATCTCATATCTATCTATCTATCTCATATCTATCTATCTCATATCTATCTATCTCATATCTATCTATCTATCTATCTATCTATCTCATATCTATCTATCTACCTATTTATCTATCTACCTTTTCCTTGAATCTAACCAGTGTTCCTTCTTTCCAGCATCTGGAGTCTTCAGAAGTTCTGACTATCAGGCAGGATTCAGGAATTGTCTGCACAGTGTGAACCAGTTCTTGCTGAAGTCTGAGGATTGTTCTTCCCCCATAGGACACCTGACTCTGGTCCAGGATCAGTCCCTGGTGTTGCCTCCATCCTGTTTCAGCACCAAAGACAACAGCCCCATCCCCACCCCCATCCCCATACCCATCCCCACCCCCATCATCCAGAAGTCTCCTGCAAACATCACCCAGTCCAGTCCATGGGGCCACAAACCCAACAAGGTCCAGTCCCCATGTCAGGACCCCTCATCCCCTCCGTGCAGCCCTGAGCCCCCTGCACTCTCCATAACCCACAGTCCTGTGAATCCCAGCAGATGCCCCCTGCAGAATATGTGGAGACCCTGGTGACCCCCAAACCCATAGACCATCTGGTCTGGAGGGAACGTGCCTGTTCTTTATAAGAATATCTGTAATCTGGTGTATACCGGCCACTGTATATTGTATATATAGATTATATGAATAGATTTATTTTTATACCAATGATTGTGAAATCAAATAAAAGAGAAAATACATAAATCTCAAGAGTCTTTTATTTATTACAAAGAAACAATGGACGCCGAATGCCGTACAGCTGATGACAACTGATAACAACTGATGACAACTGACGCACATTGTCATCACTTACAGCAGTGTGTCCCAACCAGGGTGCCTCCAGCTGTGGCAAAACTATTTTATTTTATTAAAACTATCCTATTTTCCTGTTGTCCCTTTGCCCCTTTAATGGGGGACACTGATCAGATAGACCTGAGTATTTCCGGTTATAAAGGGGCTTCTCCTGTGATTCCCCAATGATCGGATATAATTTGAGGGGGAACTTTTGCAAGTATTTCGTTTTCCTGCAGCGCCTCTATAAGCCAAAAGGAGCATTAAAAAATGTCTAATGAAAACAATGGGGGGAATTTATTATTTTTTGCACCGGTTCATGCTGCACAAAGAGGGATATTAAACGGTCGCTCTCATTAAAACTAATTTTTGCTATGGCTCTCCTTATGGTAAATAAAAAAAATATTTCTAATTTACTTTGTTTAAAAAAAATGAAGTTTTCTATGTTTTATTTCTGCTTAAAAAAGCTCTAGAGCACATTTCCCCCATCTTATACACAGACTTAGGACCAAAGTCCAAACACAGAAAGTGCAGCCTGGAGTGCTGAGGGGGGGGGTGTCCAGCCTCATCCAATCATAGCTCCTCTCACACTTAACTGCCATATGCTGTTGGTTGGACACGCCCCCCTCAGCACTCCAGGCTGCACTTCCTGTGTTTGGACTTTGGTCCTAAGTCTGTGTATAAGATGGGGAAAATGTGCTCTAGAGCTTTTTTAAGCAGAAATAAAACATAGAAAACTTCATTTTTTTTAAACAAAGTAAATTAGAAATATTTTTTTACCATAAGCAGTGAAAAAGGAAAAATTTGTTTTAATGAGAGTTCCCCTTTAATCATGATCAGTGTATTATAGAGGCATTTTACCCCTTTCTGCTGCAGCTCTGAATTTACTATCCGGGCCCCCGCATCTCTGTAAATCTTGCACAATAATAGAAATCCCCTAATCCCTCCTCCGTAGCTCCGATACCTCGGCGTCCTCTGAGCTGGTGTATATTTGCGCATAAAAAGGCCAGTTTCGCGTTATTTGTGCGCTGAAACTAAAAAGTCCGCAGTTAATAAATCGCTGTTCACGGGGAGAAAAAAGAGCTCTACGGCACAACTGCACATAGACATCGTAACGAAAAGTTACACCAAACCCGACGCACAGAAAAAGTGCAAATACGGCAAATATGACCATTGCGCAAATTTTGGCAGAGAAAAATACACAGAAAAAAACATCTACAACCAATGATAAATTCCCCCTAAATGTTTATGGAAGCCCCTGGGTTGGTGTAAAGTTTGTTGCAAAAAAAAAAAAAAATTGGATCATTTTTCTGGTGAAGGGAATGATTCCCCCCAAAGTATAGAGAAGCCTTGATATCCAGAGCCAGATAAAGAACCGCCCCAAAATTTTTGGAAAAGGTGTAAGACTTAGATTAGTTCTGTCTAATGATCATTTTTCTCTCTTTTTGTCCCAGTATAAAGACATTGGCCCATATTTATCAATCAGCCCGAAACCCTAATTGTCTGTTTTTTCCCAAATCAACCAATCACAGCTCAGCTTTCACTTTACATGAGCTTTTTAAGATATGAAAGCTGAGCAGTGATTGGTTGCTCTGGGAAATAACAGACAATTAGGGTATCAAGAACAAAATGGGAGAGCGCTCTGTAGCGTAGAACAGCCTATAGGTAACCCACGCGTTTCACCGCGCTTGCGCGGCTTCATCAGGCAACGCCTGATGAAGCCGCGCAAGCACGGTGAAACGTGTTGCATTTTTTTTTTATCAATAAAGCTTCTTATTCTACCTGACATGCTTCCTCCTGGTCAGCGCCGCTGAACCCGACTCCATCCCTGTAAGTCTCCACCTGTCTATGCTAATTAGCGGTTCAGGCTGATTGATAAATCTCCCCCACTATGGTACTTTCCAGGCATTAAAGGGGTACTCCGCTGGAAAACATTTTCTTTTAAATCAACTGCTGCCACAAAGTTAAACAGATTTGTAAATTACTTCTATTTAAAAATCTTAATCCTTCCAGTACTTATCAGCTGCTGTATAGTACAGAGGAAGTTCTTTTCTTTTTGAATTTCCTTTCTATCTGACCACAGTGCTCTCTGTCCATTTCCTCTGTCCATTTTAAGAACTGCCCAGAGTAGGAGAAAATTCCCCATAGCAAACCTTTACTGCTCTGGACAGTTCCTAAAATGGACAGAGGTGGCAGCAGAGAGCACTGTGGTCAGTCTGGAAAGAACTACACAACTTCCTGTGGAACATTCAGCAGATGATAAGTGCTGAAAGTATTAATATTTTTTAATAGAAGTCATTTACAAATCTGTTTAACTTTCTGGCACCAGTTGAGTGGAAAAAAAAAGTTTTTTCTAGTCGAGTTCCCCTTTAATATAGCGGGTGTATCAGGGTTGGTGCTAACAAGTGGCTTGTATTATACATGCCCTATAGCTCGCACTGTATTTTATAGGAAATAGGGCCCTATTACATATGTATCATGTGACACCGTGCAGCGCAGCTGAAATAGGAACATAGCGCCCCAAGTGGTCGTATCCTTGTTGAGTTTTTAGATTAGGAATACATATTAACACCTGATGGAAACCGAGTGGACCCAAGTCTATGGGGCCCGTCAGAACCCAGCGGTGTCCATTATGCTCTGACAGATTCAGGGTCCTTTCGCCACAAAAAAATAAAGCCAAATGGGCATAGAATGGAAAGGAGCGCAACCTAATGTGAACGAGGCCTCGTGGTCTCCTCACTGGGGGGGCGCAACCTAATGTGAACGAGGCCTCGTGGTCTCCTCACTGGGGGGGGGGGGGGCGCAACCTAATGTGAACGAGGCCTCGTGGTCTCCTCACTGGTGGGGGGCGCGCAACCTAATGTGAACGAGGCCTCGTGGTCTCCTCACTGGGGGGGCGCAACCTAATGTGAACGAGGCCTCGTGGTCTCCTCACTGGGGGGGGGGGGGGCGCAACCTAATGTGAACGAGGCCTCGTGGTCTCCTCACTGGTGGGGGGCGCGCAACCTAATGTGAACGAGGCCTCGTGGTCTCCTCACTGGGGGGGCGCAACCTAATGTGAACGAGGCCTCGTGGTCTCCTCAATGGGGGGGGGGGGGTCCTGCACTCAACTGGATAAGTGAAGTCAAGATAAATTATCCAGGTTTGTGTCTTCAGATTAGGAGCCTAATCCTAAATCCCAGCGGGGCTCTGGGGGCCACATGGGGCACTGACTCCTGCTGACTCTCTGCCATTGCTGAACCACATGCTGATTTACTAAAGTAGTCCTTCTGAATAAACTCTACAAAGTCCCATTCACTGATCAGAAGGAGAAGAAGAGAAGAAAATCCTGTTTGTTACATTCTATTCCAAAGCAAAAGAGACTGAGAGCAAAATAAATAAATGAACGAATGAATAAACAAATAAATAAATGAATAAATAAACAAACAAAAAACAACAAATAAATAAATGACCAACTAAATAAGTCAACAAATACTAGAGGCGATGACTACAGATAAACCAAACACATTAACCTCAAAAATCTATAGGGCAGAAATGTCTGCTGCAACTAAAGTTTACATCAACACGAAAGATACACAGATGGATGGATAGATAGATAGATAGATAGATGTGAGATAGATAGATAGATATGAGATAGATAGATATGAGATAGATAGATAGATATGAGATAGATAGATATGAGATAGATAGATATGAGATAGATAGATATGAGATAGATAGATATGAGATAGATATGAGATAGATAGATATGAGATAGATAGATAGATAGATAGATGTGAGATAGATAGATAGATATGAGATAGATAGATATGATAGATATGAGACAGATAGATAGATATGAGAGAGATAGATAGATAGATAGATATGAGATAGATAGATAGATAGAGAGATATGAGATAGATAGATATGATAGATAGATAGATAGATAGATAGATAGATATGAGATAGATAGGTATGAGATAGATAGTTAGATATGAGATAGATAGATATGAGATAGATAGATATGAGATAGATAGATAGATAGATATGAGACAGATAGATATGAGATAGATAGATATGAGATAGATAGATATGAGATAAATAGATATGAGATAGATAGATAGATAGATATGAGATAGATAGATAGATATGAGAGATAGATATGAGATAGATAGATATGAGATAGATAGATATGAGATAGATAGATATGAGATAAATAGATATGAGATAGATAGATAGATAGATAGATATGAGATATGAGATAGATAGATAGATAGATAGATATGAGATAGATAGATATGAGAGATAGATATGAGATAGATAGATATGAGATAGATAGATATGAGATAAATAGATATGAGATAGATAGATATGAGATAGATAGATAGATAGATATGAAATAGATAGATAGATAGATAGATATGAGATAGATAGATAGATAGATATGAGATAGATAGATAGATAGATATGAGATAGATAGATATGAGATAGATAGATAGATATGAGATAGATAGATAGATAGATAGATATGAGATAGATAGATAGATAGATAGATATGAGATAGATAGATAGATAGATGAATACATAGGAAGAATGACAGAATAGTCTAGAATCTGGTAGTAATCCATATAAGTTGTGTTCATTGTGATTCCTCCCATATATAATCCGCACAGACTGCAGGTGTCGGGGTCTCTATCCCTATTATTGGCCTCAGTCTATTCTGACATTAACTAGTGGAAAATTAGGCGACATGTCCCATTAATGTGCAGGGTTGTGGCCCCAGGAGGGCTCTGTGCTGGGGCCCCCGGGATGTGTGGAATCGGTTTCACGGTCCATCCAGGTCACAGCTTCTTCCAATAACAATTCTACACGGTCCTACAAATGGTCTGCAGGTCCCTGAGCCCCAGGACATCCCCCATACACCATATCAGGAGGGCATTATATGCTTGGGGCAGGAGAGATGGGGGTAATAAAGATGTCAGCATTGTATGGTAAAATAAAGTCCAGAAAATAACTGTATATATTGTAATAAAATACAGGAACCCTATAGATAGTGTCCAGGGACTAATACAAATAATAAAGGAAACATCAATTCCTCAGGCTAAGTCCCATTCAGACTGGATTTCTACTAATATAAAAGGAATATCAATTATTGTCACAATGTAATAATAACCAAAATACTAATAGTATAGTGATAGTATATAGTAGTACAATTCATAATAATAATAATAACAATATAATAATATAATAATAATAATAATACCCTGAGAGCTCACAGTAATACTAGTATATAATCACCTGCTATTACTAATGTGTGTAATACTGTAACCCTCACACTACTACTTAGTAATTCTACCACTATTAATAATAATAATTCCAGAAATAAATATTAATAATGCTACCATAAGTGTCCCCAATTATAGTTGTGGTACAACCCATAAAATGATTAATAATATTCTGCTAATAATATAATTATTATAAGATTTCAACTAAGTGCCCAAATATGAATCCATTATTATTATTAACAATAATAATAATAATAAAAATAAGAATAAAAATGATACATGTAGTAAAACAAATCCCCTACTTCTGCCTTTAATACTATTTCTACTACTACGAATGAAAAAATAATTATTCATAACAACAATTTTATTATTATCACAACTGCTTCTAATACTACTGAGTGATAATAATGGAAATAATAATCATATTAAATATTATGAATAATATATAGATATATTAATAATTACAACATTAGCACCACTAATAAATCTACTATACTTATTCTACATCTACTAATAAAAGTAAATTATTATTACTGCAAATATTATTTATACATAATAAGCTCCTGATACTACAGATAATAATAAGAATTATAATGTGTACTTGCACTAGTATTAGTGATAATAGCTGCTGCTTCTATTTCTACTATTGTTACTAGTGCAACATTAATGCTGCTTGTATTATACTAACCCTATTACTACTTCATAGACCATCACTGCTGTTAATGTTTTAATAATTAAAAATGATATTAGAAGTAGCACCCAAAAAACTGAGAAATAATACTATAAAATAAAGATGATATTAGTAGTACTAAAAATAATAATATTATTAGTAGTAGCATTAAAAACAATAATAATAATAATAATATTGGCAGCAACACAATAATAATTATAATAATAATAATAATGTTGCAGGAGCAAAAAAACAATAATAATAATAATATAAGTTTTAGCACAAAAATAATAATGATATTAGTAGTAGCACTAACAATAATAATAATAATAATAATGATATTAGTAGTAGCACTAACAATAATAATAATAATAATAATGATATTAGTAGTAGCACTAACAATAATAATAATAATAATAATGATATTAGTAGTAACACTAAAAATAATAATAATAATAATGATATTAGTAGTACCAAAAATAATAATATTATTAGTAGCAGCATTAAAAAAATAATAATAATATTGGCAGCAACACAATAATAATAATAATAATGATATTGGCAGTAGCACTAAAAACAATAATAATAATAATAATAATAACATAAGTTTTAGCACAAAAATAATAATGATATTAGTAGTAGCACTAACAATAATAATAATAATAATAATAATAATAATAATAATAATAATAATGATATTGGCAGTAGCACTAAAACCAATAATAATAATAATAATAATAATAATAATAATAGTATTAGCACACACATAATAATAATAATTATATTAGTAGTAGCACTAAAAATAATAATAATAATAATAATGATATTAGTAGTACTAAAAATAACAATAATAATATTGATAATAATAATAATAACATTTGTAGCAGCACTAAAAATAATAATAATATTAGTAGTAGCACAAAAAAAAAATAATTATGATATTAGTAGTAGCACTAAAAATAATAATAATATTGATAATAATAAAAGATGTAGCAGCACTAAAAATTATAATATTATTAGTAGTAGCACTAAAAACAATAAAAATAATAATAATCATTATTATTATTATATTGTCAGCAGCACTAAAAACAACAATAATAATTATATTAGTATAAGCACAACAATAATAATAATAATATCAATGATATTGGCAGTAGCATAATAATAATAATAATAATAATAATAATAATAATAATAATCAATAGGATTATTTTTCCAATCTTCAGAAATACTCAATAGGTGGAATATTTGGGGTTTGGTTGTTCCTGTTTATTTTCAAAACTAATTAAAATGTGAAACTTCTTTTCCCAACAAATGAAATAAATAATAATCTGACATTTTCTAATCCAATGCTTCTCAGTTCCCTCTTCTGGATCCTTCTCCTGATCTAAATCTTGGAATCTTCTTCTGCAGGAAATGTGAGAAGGAAGAAGCAGCGAGAAGGGAGCTTCACCCCCCGGGCCAGATATAAGAGTATCTGCTGTATCTAAGCATTGCGATACACTAACCTGCAGGAAAATCCTCCTCTCTATAGACTAGAACAGCGTTTCCCAACCAGGGTGCCTCCAGCTGTTGCAAAACTACAACTCCCAGCATGCCCGGACAGCCTTTGGCTGTCCGGGCATGTTGGGAGTTGTAGTTTTGCAACAGCTGGAGGCACCCTGGTTTGGAAACTTTGAACTAGAAGCTTAATATCGATCTGAATGGGAAGTGAAGAAATATGTAATCAATCTGTGAGTTAAAGGGATTTAAAGGGCACGTGTCTATCTGGGGCAGAGTCATCGGAGATCAAACACAGAATGTCTATGGAGTTATTTCTATGGAGTTATTTCTATGGAGTCTTCTATGGAGTCTTCTATGGAGTTGTTTAAGGGCCCAGGGTTTGGTTTGGGGACAATGGCCGAGGCCTGAGCTGAGCATTTGATGTGGGGGGGACTGGGGGCCATTAACATCATATTGTCCCCCCCTCCATGGACATAATAAAAGGGAAAGTAGATTTATCTGCTACATTGTCAGTGAAGAGACTTTTCCCTTTGTGGAAGGAGAAGCCTGAATGGGGACAAAGGCCTCAGATTCATTGTTATACATGAGGCGGCGGCCATTGTCCGAGGGGAATTAGTAAACATCTGTCCTGACAATAAAGACACTAAAGACACTTCACAAGGATCAGCAACACAAAGAGACGATGGAGAGAAGTCACTTCACAGAGATATATACAGAGTGCGCCCAATCCAGGGGCATCAGGAGATCTACAGTGGGGATCAAAAGTTTGGGCGCCCCAGGTAAGAATGTGTATTAATGTGCATAAAGAAGCCAAGGAAAGATGGAAAAATCTCCAAAAGACATCAAATTACAGATTAGACATTCTTATAATATGTCACCAAAAGTTACATTTTATTTCCATCATTTACACTTTCAAAATAACAGAAAACAAAAAAATGGCATCTGCAAAAGTTTGGGCACCCTGCAGAATTTATAGCATGCACTGCTCCCTTTGCAAAGATGAGACCTGCCAGTGTCATGGATTGTTCTCAATCATCATCTGGGAAGACCAGGTGATGTCAATCTCAAAGGTTATAAATGTCCAGACTCATCTGACCTTGCCCCAACAATCAGCACCACGGGTTCTTCTAAGCAGTTGTCTAGAAATCTGAAACTGAAAATAGTTGACGCTCACAAAGCTGGAGAAGGCTATAAGAAGATAGCAAAACGTTTTCAGATGTCAATATCCTCTGTTCGGAATGTAATTAAGAAATGGCAGTCATCAGGAACAGTGGAAGGTAAAGCAAGATCTGGAAGACCAAGAAAAATATCAGACAGAACAGCTCGCAGGATTGTGAGGAAAAACAATTCAAAACCCACGTTTGACTGCACAATCACTCCAGAAAGATCTCATATCTTTCTATCTATCTCATATCTATCTATCTCATATCTATCTCATATCTATCTATCTATCTCATATCTATCTCATATATATTTATCTATCTAGCTCATATCTATCTCATATCTATCTATCTATCTCATATCTATCTATCTATCTATCTCATATGTATCTATCTCATATCTATCTATCTATCTATCTATCTATCTATCTCATATCTATCTATCTATCTCATATCTATCTATCTATCTCATATCTATCTATCTATCTCATATTTATCTATATATTTATCTATCTCATATCTATCTATCTCATATATATTTATATATTTATCTATCTCATATCTATCTATCTATCTATCTATCTCATACCTATATATCTCATATCTATCTATCTCATATCTATCTATCTATCTATCTATCTATCTCATATATATCTATATTATCTACCTATCTCACATATCCATCTATCTATCTCATATCTATATATCTCATATCTATCTATCTCATATCTATCTATCTCATATCTATCTATCTCATATCTATCTTTCTATCTATCTATCTATCTATCTCATATCTATCTATCTCATATCTATCTATCTCATATCTATCTATCTATCTCATATCTATCTCATATCTATCTATCTATCTCATATCTATCTATCTCATATTTATCTATCTATCTATCTATCTCATATCTATCTATCTCATATATTTCTATCTATCTCATAGCTGTCTATCTATCTCATATCTATCTATCTATCTACCTCATATCTATCTCATATCTATCTATCTCATATCTATCTATCTATCTCATATCTATCTATCTCATATTTATCTATCTATCTATCTATCTCATATCTATCTATCTCATATCTTTCTATCTATCTCATATCTGTCTATCTATCTCATATCTATCTATCTATCTCTCTCATATCTATCTATCTATCTATCTATCTATCTATCTATCTATCTATCTCTCTCTCTCTCTCTCTCTCTCTCTCTATCTCATATCTATCTATCTCATATCTATCTATCTATCTATCTCATATCTATCTCATATCTATCTATCTATCTCATATCTATCTCATATCTATCTCATATCTATGTATCTATCTCACACCCTTTGTATCTCAGTCTGTTTCTTCTCTCCTAAACTTTCCCTTTCGTGAGGAATAGAAGTATTTTTGACAAGAATAAATGCTTCTTGTGAATCTTTGTTGGGTTGAGGCTTCTATGGAGGATTCGGACACCGCGGAGCGAGGAGAATCGCCCCTCCGCCCCCGACTATTGACTGGGAGATGGGTCCATGGGAGATGTCACCTTCCCACCAGGACAAAGAGCTGGCCCTCCATCTATAGCCGGGGCCCCCATATATGAAGTATTGGCTCCCATCCAGTCCCAGGGGGGACACAACCACAACTATGGGGGGAATCAAGCAAAACTTCTGATTGTTCACCCAAAGTCAGTCCTAGGGGGAGAGAGTGGGAGGAAGCTGAGGAGCCATTACCATAATAGACAGGGACTAGGGGGCCACACAATGGGGGCTTTGTGCCCCTCTAACTAACAAACCTTTGTGAAGACATTTTTTTCTAGACGAAAAAGTTAAAGGGTAAAAACATTTAGAAAAACTAGAAAGACTAAAGAATAACAAAAATGTCTCCTCAGCGACAAACAGGACAACTTTATCCCCAGCAGGAGGGAGAACGAGAGGGACCGGAGAGATGGTCCCAAATAATAGTTATCCAGCCATTCAGGAGCCCGGGATAGCTGCATGACAGCCTCTATGAGGGATGTGTCCATTGTCCCCAGCTCTGCCCCAAACCCTGAGCAACAAAGTGAACTCTGCTATATAGTCAGCTTCTCTGTATCCATCAATAGTCATTGTATATAGGAGATTAGGAAAATAACACTAAATGTAGACAGATAAGATAGATAGATAGATAGATAGATAGATATATGAGATAGATAGATAGATATGAGATAGATAGATAGATAGATAGATATGAGATAGATAGATATGAGATAGATAGATAGATATGAGATAGATAGATATGAGATAGATAGATAGATGGATATGAGATAGATAGATATGAAATATATAGATATGAGATAGATAGATAGATATGAGATAGATAGATATGAGATAGATAGATAGATATGAGATAGATATGAGATAGATAGATAGATATGAGATAGATAGATATGAGATAGATAGATATGAGATAGATAGATAGATAGATAGATAGATAGATAGAAAGATAGATATGAGATAGATAGATATGAGATAGATAAATAGATATGAGATAGATAGATATGAGATAGATAGATATGAGATAGATAGATATGAGATAGATAGATATGAGATAGATAGATATGAGATAGATAGATAGATAGATATGAGATAGATAGATAGATATGAGATAGACAGATAGATATGAGATAGATATGAGATAGATAGATAGATATGAGATAGATAGATAGATAGATAGATAGATAGATATGAGATAGATAGATAGATAGATATGAGATAGATATGAAACAGATAGATATGAGATAGAAATGAGATAGATAGATAGATATGAGATAGATACGAGATAGATAGATAGATAGATAGATATGAGATAGATAGATAGATATGAGATAGATAGATAGATATGAGATAGATAGATATGAGATAGATAGATAATCAGAAGTTGTATTTATTCCATAGTGCAGACATTTCAGAAGCCTTATCGGGAGGCAGGGGGTCCGGCCTGTGTCACCACGATTACTATTTTCCAGGTGTTTTGCGATTATCCGATATTTTCACTGATGTGATGGTCCTAGGGGGGTCCTGGGGGGGGAGGGGGTCCTGGGGGGCTTACAGGGGAAATGCCGCTAACTCAGATCTCCGTATGCGCACACGGTCTCGCTGGATTCCTGTAGAGATCTTCTCTCAATAACCTCCCCCCCCTTATAAAGTCTGAACTTATCACTTTCAGTATCTCCATTTGCTGCCACTGAATAGAAACACAAGCTGGGGATTTCTCATTGCTGGTGTCATTGAAGGATTTGTGTCCTCCTTTATTTTGCTTGGCGCCAATGTGTACGTGCGGCCAATTTATTAATTCAATACATTTTACACAGGTAAACATTTCCGGACATTTCACTTCACTGCACCATATTGCAAGTCTTCTACCCACAACAAAAATCTTAGCTGAGCTGTTTTGGCAGTATTCCTGCAAAAATGTTTCGACAATTTTTCACAAAAGTTGCAATTGATCAATCCGGGACCGCTGCAAAGAGCTGACTATACCGCTCAATGCTTAAAGGGGTACTCCGGTGGAAATTTTTCTTTAAATCAACTGGTGCCAGAAAGTTAAACAGATTTGTAAATTACTTCTATTAAAAAAAATCTTTACCCTTCCAGTACATTTTAGCAGCTGTATGTTATAGAGGAAATTCTTTTATTTTTGAATTTCTTTTTTGTCTTGTCCACAGTGCTCTCTGCTGACACCTCTGTCCATGTCAGGAACTGTCCAGAGCAGCATAGGTTTACTATGGGGGATTTTCTCCTGCTCTGGACAGTTCCTGATACGGACAGAGGTGTCAGCAGAGAGCACGGTGGACAAGACAGAAAATACATTCTAAAAGAAAAGAACTTCCTGTGCAGCATACAGCAGCTGATAAGTACTGGAAGGGTTAAGACTTTTTAATAGAAGTCATTTACAAATCTGTTTATCTTTCTGGCACTGTTACGCCGAGCGCTCCGGGTCCCCGCTCCTCCCCGGAGCGCTCGCTACACTCTCGTTACTGCAGCGCCCCGGTCAGATCCACTGACCGGGTGCGCTGCGATACCGCCTCCAGCCGGGATGCGATTCGCGATGCGTGTGGCGCCCGCTCGCGATGCGCACCCCGGCTCCCGTACCTGACTCGCTCTCCGTCGGTCCTGTCCCGGCACACGCGGCCCCGCTCCCTAGGGCGCGCGCGCGCCGGGTCTCTGCGATTTAAAGGGCCACTGCGCCGCTGATTGGCGCAGTGGTTCTAATCAGTGTGTTCACCTGTGCACTTCCCTATGTATACCTCACTTCCCCTGCACTCCCTCGCCGGATCTTGTTGCCATCGTGCCAGTGAAAGCGTTCCTTGTGTGTTCCTAGCCTGTGTTCCAGACCTCCTGCCGTTGCCCCTGACTACGATCCTTGCTGCCTGCCCCGACCTTCTGCTACGTCCGACCTTGCTTCTGCCTACTCCCTTGTACCGCGCCTATCTTCAGCAGCCAGAGAGGTTGAGCCGTTGCTAGTGGATACGACCTGGTCACTACCGCCGCAGCAAGACCATCCCGCTTTGCGGCGGGCTCTGGTGAAAACCAGTAGTGACTTAGAACCGATCCACTAGCACGGTCCACGCCAATCCCTCTCTGGCACAGAGGATCCACCTCCTGCCAGCCGGCATCGTGACAGTAGATCCGGCCATGGATCCCGCTGAAGTTCCACTGCCAGTTGTCGCCGACCTCACCACGGTGGTCGCCCAGCAGTCGCAACAGATAGCGCAACAAGGCCACCAGCTGTCTCAACTGACCGTGATGCTACAGCAGCTACTACCTCAGCTTCAGCAATCATCTCCTCCGCCAGCTCCTGCACCTCCTCCGCAGCGAGTGGCCGCTTCCGGCCTACGACTATCCTTGCCGGACAAATTTGATGGGGACTCTAACTTTTGCCGTGGCTTTCTTTCACAATGTTCTCTGCACTTGGAGATGATGTCGGACCAGTTTCCTACTGAAAGGTCTAAGGTGGCTTATGTCTCATGGGCCACACCGCTCTGGGACCGCAATGACCCCGTCACTGCCTCTGTACACTCCTTCTTCTCGGAAATTCGAAGTGTCTTTGAGGAACCTGCCCGAGCCTCTTCTGCTGAGACTGCCCTGCTGAACCTGGTCCAGGGTAATTCTTCCGTTGGCGAGTACGCCGTACAATTCCGTACTCTTGCTTCAGAACTATCCTGGAATAATGAGGCCCTCTGCGCGACCTTTAAAAAAGGCCTATCCAGCAACATTAAAGATGTTCTGGCCGCACGAGAAATCCCTGCTAATCTACATGAACTCATTCATCTTGCCACTCGCATTGACATGCGTTTTTCCGAAAGGCGTCAGGAGCTCCGCCAGGATATGGACTTTGTTCGCACGAGGCGTTTTTTCTCCCCGGCTCCTCTCTCCTCTGGTCCTCTGCAATCCGTTCCTGTGCCTCCCGCCGTGGAGGCTATGCAAGTTGACCGGTCTCGCCTGACACCTCAAGAGAGGACACGACGCCGCATGGAGAATCTCTGCCTGTACTGTGCTAGTACCGAACACTTCCTGAAGGATTGTCCTATCCGTCCTCCCCGCCTGGAAAGACGCACGCTGACTCCGCACAAAGGTGAGACAGTTCTTGATGTCAACTCTGCTTCTCCACGTCTTACTGTGCCTGTGCAGGTATCTGCCTCTACCTTCTCCTTCTCTACTATGGCCTTCTTGGATTCCGGATCTGCAGGAAATTTTATTTTGGCCTCTCTCATCAACAGGTTCAACATCCCGGTAACCAGTCTCGCCAGACCCCTCTACATCAATTGCGTTAACAATGAAAAATTGGACTGTACCATACGTTACCGCACGGAGCCCCTCCTAATGTGCATCGGACCTCATCAAGAAAAAATTGAGTTCTTGGTCCTCCCCAATTGCACTTCCGAAATTCTCCTTGGACTACCGTGGCTCCAACGCCATTCCCCAACCCTGGATTGGTCCACGGGGGAGATCAAGAGCTGGGGTATCTCTTGTTTCAAGGACTGCCTTAAACCGGTTCCCAATACTCCCTGCCGTGACCCTGTGGTTCCCCCTGTAACCGGTCTCCCTAAGGCCTATATGGACTTTGCTGATGTGTTTTGCAAAAAACAAGCTGAGACTCTACCTCCTCACAGGCCTTATGACTGTCCTATTGACCTCCTCCCGGGCACTACTCCACCCCGGGGCAGAATTTATCCTCTGTCCGCCCCAGAGACTCTTGCTATGTCTGAGTACATCCAGGAAAATTTAAAAAAGGGGTTTATCCGCAAATCCTCCTCTCCTGCCGGAGCTGGATTTTTCTTTGTGTCCAAAAAAGATGGCTCCCTACGTCCTTGCATTGACTACCGCGGTCTTGATAAAATCACGGTAAAGAACTGCTACCCCCTACCCCTCATCTCTGAACTCTTTGATCGCCTTCAAGGTGCCCACATCTTTACCAAACTGGACTTAAGAGGTGCTTATAATCTCATCCGCATCAGAGAGGGGGATGAATGGAAAACGGCATTTAACACCAGAGATGGACACTTTGAGTATTTGGTCATGCCCTTTGGCCTGTGCAACGCCCCTGCCGTCTTCCAAGACTTTGTTAATGAAATTTTTCGTGATCTCTTATATTCCTGTGTTGTTGTGTATCTGGACGATATCCTGATTTTTTCTGCCAACCTAGAAGAACACCGCCAGCATGTCCGCATGGTTCTTCAGAGACTTCGTGACAATCAACTTTATGCCAAAATGGAGAAATGTCTGTTTGAATGTCAATCTCTTCCTTTCCTAGGATACTTGGTCTCTGGCCAGGGACTACAAATGGATCCAGACAAACTCTCTGCCGTCTTAGATTGGCCACGCCCCTCCGGACTCCGTGCTATCCAACGTTTTTTGGGGTTCGCCAATTATTACAGACAATTTATTCCACATTTTTCCACCATTGTGGCTCCTATCGTGGCTTTAACAAAAAAGAATGCCAATCCTAAGTCATGGCCTCCTCAAGCGGAAGACGCCTTTAAACGGCTCAAGTCTGCCTTTTCTTCTGCTCCCGTGCTCTCCAGACCTGACCCATCTAAACCCTTCCTATTGGAGGTTGATGCCTCCTCAGTAGGAGCTGGAGCGGTTCTTCTACAAAAAAATTCTTCCGGGCATGCTGTTACCTGTGGTTTTTTTTCTAGGACCTTCTCTCCGGCGGAGAGGAACTACTCCATCGGGGATCGAGAGCTTCTAGCCATTAAATTAGCACTTGAGGAATGGAGGCATCTGCTGGAGGGATCAAAATTTCCAGTTATTATTTACACCGATCACAAGAACCTCTCCTATCTCCAGTCTGCCCAACGGCTGAATCCTCGCCAGGCCAGGTGGTCTCTGTTCTTTACCCGGTTTAATTTTGAAATCCACTTTCGCCCTGCCGATAAGAACATTAGGGCCGATGCTCTCTCTCGTTCCTCGGATGCCTCGGAAGTAGAGCTCTCTCCGCAACACATCATTCCTCCTGACTGCCTGATCTCCACTTCTCCAGCCTCCATCAGGCAAACTCCTCCAGGGAAGACCTTCGTCTCTCCACGCCAACGCCTCGGAATCCTCAAATGGGGTCACTCCTCCCATCTCGCAGGTCATGCGGGCATCAAGAAATCCGTGCAACTCATCTCTCGTTTCTATTGGTGGCCGACTCTGGAGACGGATGTCGTGGACTTTGTGCGAGCCTGCACTGTCTGTGCCCGGGATAAGACTCCTCGCCAGAAGCCTGCTGGTCTTCTTCATCCTCTGCCTGTCCCCGAACAGCCTTGGTCTCTGATTGGTATGGACTTTATTACAGACCTACCCCCATCCCGTGGCAACACTGTTGTTTGGGTGGTCGTTGATCGATTTTCCAAGATGGCACATTTCATCCCTCTTCCTGGTCTTCCTTCAGCGCCTCAGTTGGCAAAACAATTTTTTGTACACATTTTTCGTCTTCACGGGTTGCCCACGCAGATCGTCTCGGATAGAGGTGTCCAATTCGTGTCAAAATTCTGGAGGGCTCTCTGTAAACAACTCAAGATTAAATTAAACTTCTCTTCTGCTTATCATCCTCAATCCAATGGGCAAGTAGAAAGAATTAACCAGGTCCTGGGTGATTATTTACGGCATTTTGTTTCCTCCCGCCAGGATGATTGGGCAGATCTTCTACCATGGGCCGAATTCTCGTATAACTTCAGAGTCTCTGAATCTTCTTCCAAATCCCCATTTTTCGTGGTGTACGGCCGTCACCCTCTTCCCCCCCTCCCTACTCCCTTGCCCTCTGGTTTGCCCGCTGTGGATGAAATAACTCGTGATCTTTCCACCATATGGAAAGAGACCCAAAATTCTCTCTTACAGGCTTCATCACGCATGAAGAAGTTTGCTGATAAGAAAAGAAGAGCTCCCCCCATTTTTTCTCCCGGAGACAAGGTATGGCTCTCCGCTAAATATGTCCGCTTCCGTGTTCCCAGCTACAAATTGGGACCACGCTATCTTGGTCCTTTCAAAATTTTGTGCCAGATTAATCCTGTCTCTTATAAACTTCTTCTCCCTCCTTCTCTTCGTATTCCTAATGCCTTTCACGTTTCTCTTCTTAAACCACTCATCATCAACCGTTTCTCTCCTAAACTTATCTCTCCCATTCCTGTCTCCGGTTCTTCAGACATTTTTCCTGTAAAGGAGATACTGGCCTCCAAAAAGGTCAGAGGAAAAACCTTCTTTTTGGTTGACTGGGAGGGCTGTGGTCCTGA
>NC_079198.1:140797257-140977257 GCF_029499605.1 Hyla sarda | reverse complement strand
ACTTCCCTTATCTGCTGCCTTGTTGGGTTGGTCCTGTGCAGTCCATGTATTGCTTAGCCCCATCTGGCAATTGTTTGAGTCCCCGGAGCTATTTTTGGAGGTTACCTCATCCAGTTTTTGAGGTTCAGTCTTCTGAACATGTCTTTGAGCACTACGGGATCTCCGGTGACCTTCTGTATAGAACCTTTTCTGGTCATCGTGAGGTCTATGATGACCCGGAACGTTTAGAGTACAACTTTTCCCATGGGGGGAGAACCTCCGTAATACGTGTGGCTCCCGTTCAAAGTCGGTCATGGTAAAATGAGTAAGTGTGGGGTGCTGTAGGGCATCAGGGATAAGAGCGATAGAAGACGATCTTATGGGACCTTTCCTCGGACTCGGCAGAGGAGTGTCATCGATGAAACTGACCACTTCTTCTCGGCTAAAGCACTTAAAGTCGTCTTTGTAGAGTTCTTCCAGGGTGAAGTGTTTGAGCGAAATGAGGCTCTCAGAGGCTTTTCGGCACTTTCGATAGGGCAGGCTGGCATCCTCATGGTACATTATCAGACTACTGCGTCTTTCGCGCCTCGGCAGGGTAAAGAACGAGATGGCAGCGATGTCTTCTGCGGATCCCCAGCCGTGAAGGAACGCTGGTATCTGACCCGTGGTAAAAATATCCGTTTCGTCATGGGAATAGCGTCTCGTTGCAGGGACCTAGGGTGAATACGGCAGGAGACGTTAAAGTATGGCGTAAGGTCACATGGTTGGGACAAGTAGTCTTTACTTTTGATCAATGTAAAAAAATAAATAAAAAGGAAACAAGCGATCTTCAAAAAACATCATGGCTTGGTCTCAATGGCAATGAATATTTCTGGATTGGTATCGGGGGTGATTCACTGACAAACGACTAACATGAGCATCGTCCGTTATCATGTGATACATACTAATAATTCTAAAGACTTGTAGATTTGTCTTTATATGTTCTGTATGATCCTGTCCTATGTCCCCTGATGAACCCTTCTAGGGAGAAACACGTCGGGGTATGATTCTGAAATAACAAATTATTTTTTAAAGGTCACAATTGTCCACTTTGGGGTTAGTATTTGACTTATTTTATCACTAACACCCCCATAGTGTATCTGGTCACAAACAAATTGTGGCACTATTGGTTTAAATGTTAACTTTCTGGCAGAATGTTGTCTTTCTTGAGGATGGAAACAGATGAGAATGGAACATATAGCTTGACACACCCTGTGGGCATTCACAACAGCACAGAGTATTTCAGGACATGACATGATTATGTTTATAAAGTGGGAATCTGAAGCCTGGATAGCCATAGTAGGGTCATTACTCTAGAGGGGGCAGATGTAGTAGCCATAGCAGGGTCACTACTGTAGAGATGTTTATTGGTGCACCTCACTTCTGTCCAATTTTGGACTTTGGCATTTATTTTGTTGGAGCATGGATGTGTTTTATATATATATATATTTTTTCATTATGTTGTGTCATCTACTTAAGTTTGTATGTTCTGTATGATCCGGGCCTATGCCCCCCTGATGAACTCTTCTAGGGAGAAACACGTCGGGATATGATTCTGAAATTACAGAAATTATTTTTAAGGGTCACAATTGTCCACTTGGGATCAGCATTTGACATTTTGTTGTACTAAAACCCCCAGAGCGTATCTGGTCACAAACAAATTGTGGCACTATTGGTTAACATTTTCCTTTTCTGGACGAATTTTGTCTTTCTTGAGGATTTTTGTTTTGTTTATCTACTTTTAGATGTATAAATTAAAGGTTAGGTTTTAGATTAATTTTATTCCCGTGATAGTGTCATTGTTATAAAGCAGTTTGGTGGTCCCCAAACTGTGGCCCTCCAGCTGTTGAAAAACTACAACTCCCAGCATGCCCGGAGTTGTAGTTTTTCAACAGCTGGAGGGCCACAGTTTGGGGACCACCAAATGCAAATGTGTCATACTTCATCACCATCATGCACCATTTTAGTACTGTCATCCTCATATATGGGACAGTGGCCAAAAAAAATGTATAAAAAAAAGTCCCCTCCGTCTGGAAAATAAGTGTAAAAATTTAATTTGATTGGACAAACTTTAGTCGTTTTTTTAGTTTAACATCTGGTACAATGGTTCATGACCCCCCCCCCCCCCCCCCCCCCAAAAAAAAAAAAAAAAAATCTTGAAATGTCAGTATAACATTTTGTTCATGATATTGCACAAAAATAGAGCCTTAACCAGTCGGAGAAGAACAGCTGTGTGAACGTAGCCTTAGGCCGCGTTCACGTGATGGAAATTCCACACGGAATTCCGCATGGACTTTTTGTGCAAAATTCAGGAAAAATGTATTGCCCGTTTACTTAATGGGATTTCGTAAGGAGAATTTCTGCTGCGGAATGTTTGATGCGGAAATCCAGCTTTCCGCGCTCCGGAAAGTCTGGTCGTCTACTTTTTCCGGACTTCGGCTGCGGAATCCCATTGAAGTCAATGGAGATTAAATTTGTGTGGAATTGGTGCGGAAATACCGCAAGTTGTGTTGATTCCATCTTTTTAACTGTGCTGCTGAATCATGCAGAAAGCATCCGGATTCCGCAGCATGAATCCCGCATCAATTCTGCCTCAATTACGCAAATGTGGAAAAAGATGCGGAATTCTGCAAAAAGAAATGCAGACATGTGGAATTTCCACCGTGTGAACGCAGCCTTAGGCCTGGTTCACATGACGGAAAATCTGTCTATCTGCATGAATTCTGCATCTGCGTTGGTTCGGTGCAGAATTTTGCAGTTTTTAAACACATGCGGAATCGGTGCAGAATTTGTGCAGAGTCCGTGTAGAAATTTCCACACGGATTCCGCATCTCAGTAAAAAGCTAAATTATATTTAATTAATCGGTGATAGTTTGTGCGGATTCCATGCCGAATCTGCATCCAGAAAGTCAGCTCCATTAACTTCAATGGGATTCCGCAGCCGAAGTCCAGAAAAATATAAGACCAGACTTATATTTTTCCGGACCATGGAAAACAGAATTTTAGCAGTGGAATTCCGCATGTGGAAATTCTGCTGTGTGAATGACAGAGCGGCCTGAATGGGACAGCGGAATCCCATTGAAGTGTATCGGCTATAAATTCATGCAGAATTCTGTGCATAAATTCTGCCGTGTGAACATAACCTTACTGCTAAAAGTTCCCTTAAAATGAGCTCAATGCTGATGTGAACCCGGCCTTATAATACTGATGTAGGTATAATGTCCATTTATTTGTTTTTGTATTTTTCTGTTTAAATGTATTCACACACTAGAATATCCAGAGCTGTTTTCTATTCTCCCTGGATAGGGAATGGTTAATGCTCTGAACAAATGAGAACTCCGGTGTGTCTATTTTAATCCAGACTTCTCCTGCATTCAGGGCTGTTGATTGACATGCTGCTGGTTATTCAGTGCAATAACACTTTGTGCAATAATGCTGCTAAGTCTGCTCGAGCATTTACCTTATACTTATCTTGTTGTTTTATCTGGGTTTTTACCCATGGTTACATAGTATGCTCCTTAGATTTTAGTCTGTGTTACATTAGTTGTTTTTTTTTGATAGTATGTCCTTTCTGCTAAGTAGCTGTTCACACTGTGTGTCCTCTTGCATTTTTTTTGTGCTTTGTAACAATACATCCCTGTTACCTTTTTATGAGGACTCTGGGGAATTAAGATTTAGTACAAGAGATCTCCTTGCTCCTTGCTCCAGAGTTTTAGTATCAAGACATTCCTGTGTCTACTGGAGGTTTCTGAGGGATTGAGTTTATTCCTGTTTGTTCCTGGAGTCTATTCTGACTCATCCATTTCCCAGTCTGTGTCTGGACCTAATGGGTTTGTTAGTTATGTGTCCAGTGTGAAAAGTGTTCTATATTTATATCCTGTTTGATTGATCTAATCTTTGTCCTTTGCACTTGTATCTGTTTGTGAACAGTATCCTATATTCCTGATCAGTTTGCCTGTTTATATTCTGCCCTGTTAGTATTTATATCCTGTCTGGTATATCTGGTTGTCTAATAGTTTTCCGTTTCTGTTTCTAGCCTGTGACCGACTATGTATATTATGTGTTTTTAGGCCACTGCACTTTAGTGCAGGGAGGGACCGGTGCCCAGTTTTGGACCCATCGGTTAGGATGGATGGGCAAGTAGGTAGGGAGAGTGTTTTTAGGGTCAGTTTAGGGCTCACTCTCCCTGTCTCCCCAGTCAGCCCTGACAGTAGGACTGTATAGAAAAATTTATATGTGTATATTTTTTAACCAAGGCAAAATGATGACAATTTAGGAACAAATATAATGGATAGACCAATGCAACATCAAACGATGACTTTGCTCCATGTTAATGCTTGTACTAAATAAAATAATAAATGCAATTTAAACATTTTTCAATTTCCTTCTCTTACTCATCAATATTTCATGGCGACAGTAGTTACATTCGTTTCTTTCATAGTTACCATTTGAATGGTAACTAAGTCTCTATAAATTGTAGTTAAATAACACAAGCCAGATGTAAAATGAAGAGACAATGGCACATCAATGCATGCAAATCCAAAGAAAAAAAGGCGTACATGTTGAATTAATATATTGAAGCTTAATAATCCTGAAGGTAAAAAATAATAAATTTAGGTTAATGTTTCCACCACCAGCGAGAGTTCACAAGCCCCCGGAGAAAGATTCTGCAGTAGACGGGGATGAGGTACAAGAGATGGATGGGTTTGGGTTTGGTTGCACTTGAAGCAGCCCCTCTGTAAATCAACAACTAAAATGAAATAGTAAAGATCAAGGACAAGAAATCATAGACCCATCCGAAATTTAGAAAGCAGACGTTGCCGCAGATTGACAAACATGTCCAAAAACAAAAAAAAAAAAAACAATTGAACAAGACACTGGGGCAGCAAAAGTGCAAACAAACGCTCCATAAAATGTAATTCCCTTGCTGAAATAAAGCAAAAATAAAAAAATACAAAAATAATATTACAAAAAAAGTTGTTTTAATCAAATCAGTGAATAACAAAAGGAAATAACTAGAATTCTGAAAAAATAAAAAAAATATTACGTGCAAATTGTTAAATCCCTCTGTGCTGCCATTCTTCATTTTGCCCAGCATTATAATCATGTATACTAAAAATAACAACAAGAACACAATAGTGAGACATAGTAAGAATTCCAGATCGAATGCAACATGAAAATTCAAGCAGATTCTGACAAGTTGAAGTAAAAAAATATATTCGTGTAAAATCTCCCTTTGGGATAAATCGATAGAATCCCGGATTAGTCTTTGGATTTACTGTTTTCATTATGCATTCAAATCCTTAAAGAAAAACTCCAGGAAAAACTAATACACTGTGTTATGCCTTGTCTAGGTCCTCAGGGGCGGAGCATGATATGAAAAGTCGGGTACCGCCCCTTCAGCCCCTTTCCTAGGCATAAAGCACAGGGGGTCAGTTTTTCCTGGAGTATTCCTTTAAATACTTGTTGGGCAAGATTTAAGGGCAAGTCACAAAGGTCTAGTTGTGGGGTATCAGTTATTTGTACTGGCGGGGGGGGGGGGTTACTTAATGGCTAATTGTGGATATTTTATATGGCTAAGCCACAAAGATGGATGATGGGGTCTTTCAACCCTTTCACTTATTATCACATTTTGTTATGTTGCTCCTCACATAATGACGGTGACAACATAATTGTAGAATATTTAGCAAATTTATCAAAGAGGAAAAACTAAAATTTGTCATTAACATAAATATTCAAACCAGGCACTGCCCATCACCTGCCCAATACCATCCCTACAGTGATCATGGTGGGCGCAGCATCATGTCTGGGGGAAACCAGGTACTGCCCATCACCTGCCCAATACCATCCCTACAGTGATCATGGTGGGGGCAGCATCATGTCTGGGGGAAACCAGTTACTGCCCATCACCTGCCCAATACCATCCCTACAGTGATCATGGTGGGGGCAGCATCATGTCTGGGGGAAACCAGGTACTGCCCATCACCTGCCCAATACCATCCCTACAGTGATCATGGTGGGGGCAGCATCATGTCTGGGGGAAACCAGGTACTGCCCATCACCTGCCCAATACCATCCCTACAGTGATCATGGTGGGGGCAGCATCATGTCTGGAGGAAACCAGGTACTGCCCATCACCTGCCCAATACTATCCCTACAGTGATCATGGTGGGGGCAGCATCATGTCTGGAGGAAACCAGGCACTGCCCATCACCTGCCCAATACCATCCCTACAGTGATCATGGTGGGGGCAGCATCATGTCTGGAGGAAACCAGGCACTGCCCATCACCTGCCCAATACTATCCCTACAGTGATCATGGTGGGGGCAGCATCATGTCTGGAGGAAACCAAGCACTGCCCATCACCTGCCCAATACCATCCCTACAGTGGTCATGGTGGGGGCAGCATCATGTCTGGAGGAAACCAGGCACTGCCCATCACCTGCCCAATACCATCCCTACAGTGATCATGGTGGGAGCAGCATCATGTCTGGGGGAAACCAGGCACTGCCCATCACCTGCCCAATACCATCCCTACAGTGATCATGGTGGGGGCCGCATCATGTCTGGGGGAAACCAGGTACTGCCCATCACCTGCCCAATACCATCCCTACAGTGATCATGGTGGGGGCAGCATCATGTCTGGGGGAAACCAGGCACTGCCCATCACCTGCCCAATACCATCCCTACAGTGATCATGGTGGGGGCAGCATCATGTCTGGGGGAAACCAGGCACTGCCCATCACTTGCCCAATACCATCCCTACAGTGATCATGGTGGGGGCAGCATCATGTCTGGGGGAAACCAGGCACTGCCCATCACCTGCCCAATACCATCCCTACAGTGATCATGGTGGGGGCAGCATCATGTCTGGAGGAAACCAAGCACTGCCCATCACCTGCCCAATACCATCCCTACAGTGATCATGGTGGGGGCAGCATCATGTCTGGGGGAAACCAGGCACTGCCCATCACTTGCCCAATACCATCCCTACTGTGATCATGGTGGGGGCAGCATCATGTCTGGAGGAAACCAGGCACTGCTCATCACCTGCCCAATACCATCCCTACAGTGATCATGGTGGGGGCAGCATCATGTCTGGAGGAAACCAGGCACTGCCCATCACCTGCCCAATACCATCCCTACAGTGATCATGGTGGGGGCAGCATCATGTCTAGGGAAAACAAGGCACTGCCCATCACCTGCCTAATACCATCTCTACAGTGATCATGGTGGGGGCAGCATCATGTCTGGGGGAAACCAGGTACTGCCCATCACCTGCCCAATACCATCCCTACAGTCATCATGGTGGGGGCAGCATCATGTCTGGAGGAAACCAGGTATTGCCCATCACCTGCCCAATACCATCCCTACAGTGATCATGGTGGGGGCAGCATCATGTCTGGGGTAAACAGGGTACTGCCCATCACCTGCCCAATACCCTCCCTACAGTGATCATGGTGGGGGCAGCATCATGTCTGGAGGAAACCAAGCACTGCCCATCACCTGC
Organism: Hyla sarda; assembly: GCF_029499605.1. Taxonomy (NCBI): domain Eukaryota; kingdom Metazoa; phylum Chordata; class Amphibia; order Anura; family Hylidae; genus Hyla; species Hyla sarda. The sequence continues at coordinate 140,969,729 of NC_079198.1, read as the reverse complement.
CCAATACCATCCCTACAGTGATCATGGTGGGGGCAGCGTAATGTCTGGAGGAAACCAGGCACTGTCCATCACCTGCCCAATACCATCCCTACAGTGATCATGGTGAGGGCAGCATCATGTCTGGAGGAGACCAGGCACTGCCCATCACCTGCCCAATACCATCCCTACAGTGATCATGGTGGGGGCAGCGTAATGTCTGGAGGAAACCAGGCACTGCCCATCACCTGCCCAATACCATCCCTACAGTGATCATGGTGAGGGCAGCATCATGTCTGGAGGAGACCAGGCACTGCCCATCACCTGCCCAATACCATCCCTACAGTGATCATGGTGGGGGTAGCATCATGTCTGGAGGAGACCAGGCACTGCCCATCACCTGCCCAATACCATTCCTACAGTGATCATGGTGGGGGCAGCATTATGTCTGGAGGAAACCAGACACTGCCCATCACCTGCCCAATACCATCCCTACAGTGATCATGGTGGGGGCAGCATCATGTCTGGGGGAAACCAGGCACTGCCCATCACCTGCGCAATACCATCCCTACAGTGATCATGGTGGGGGCAGCATCATGTCTGGAGGAGACCAGGCACTGTCCATCACCTGCCCAATACCATCCCTACAGTGATCATGGTGGGGGCAGCATCATGTCTGGAGGAAACCAGGCACTGCCCATCACCTGCCCAATACCATCCCTACAGTGATCATGGTGGGGGCAGCATTATGTCTGGAGGAAACCAGGCACTGCCCATCATCTTCCCAATACCATCCCTACAGTGATCATGGTGGGGGCAGTATCTTGTCTGGGGGAAACCAGGCACTGCCCTTCACCTGCCCAAAACCAACCCTACAGTGATCATGGTGGGGGCAGCATCATGTCTGGAGGAAACCAGGCACTGCCCATCACCTGCCCAATACCATCCCTACAGTGATCATGGTGGGGGCAGCATCATGTCTGGAGGAAACCAGGTACTGCCCATCATCTGCCCAATATCATCCCTACAGTGATCATGGTGGGGGCAGCATCATGTCTGGGGGAAACCAGGTACTGCCCATCACCTGCCCAATACCATCCCTACTGTGATCATGGTGGGGGCAGTATCTTGTCTGGGGGAGACCAGGCACTGCCCTTCACCTGCCCAAAACCATCCCTACAGTGATCATGGTGGGGGCAGCATCATGTCTGGAGGAAACCAGGCACTGCCCATCACCTGCCCAATACAATCCCTACAGTGATCATGGTGGGGGCAGCATCATGTCTGGAGGAAACCAGGCACTGCCCATCACCTGCCCAATACCATCCCTACAGTGATCATGGTGGGGGCAGCATTATGTCTGGAGGAAACCAGGCACTGCCCATCATCTTCCCAATACCATCCCTACAGTGATCATGGTGGGGGCAGTATCTTGTCTGGGGGAGACCAGGCACTGCCCTTCACCTGCCCAAAACCATCCCTACAGTGATTATGTTGGGGGCAGCATCATGTCTGGAGGAAACCAGGCACTGCCCATCACCTGCCCAATACCATCCCTACAGTGATCATGGTGGGGGCAGCATCATGTCTGGAGGAAACCAGGTACTGCCCATCATCTGCCCAATATCATCCCTACAGTGATCATGGTGGGGGCAGCATCATGTCTGGGGGAAACCAGGTACTGCCCATCACCTGCCCAATACCATCCCTACAGTGATCATGGTGGGGGCAGCATCATGTCTGGGGGAAACCAGGCACTGCCCATCACCTGCGCAATACCATCCCTACAGTGATCATGGTGGGGGCAGCATCATGTCTGGAGGAGACCAGGCACTGTCCATCACCTGCCCAATACCATCCCTACAGTGATCATGGTGGGGGCAGCATCATGTCTGGAGGAAACCAGGCACTGCCCATCACCTGCCCAATACCATCCCTACAGTGATCATGGTGGGGGCAGCATTATGTCTGGGGGAAACCAGGTACTGCCCATCACCTGCCCAATACCATCCCTACAGTGATCATGGTGGGGGCAGCATTATGTCTGGAGGAAACCAGGCACTGCCCATCATCTTCCCAATACCATCCCTACAGTGATCATGGTGGGGGCAGTATCTTGTCTGGGGGAAACCAGGCACTGCCCTTCACCTGCCCAAAACCAACCCTACAGTGATCATGGTGGGGGCAGCATCATGTCTGGAGGAAACCAGGCACTGCCCATCACCTGCCCAATACCATCCCTACAGTGATCATGGTGGGGGCAGCATTATGTCTGGAGGAAACCAGGCACTGCCCATCATCTTCCCAATACCATCCCTACAGTGATCATGGTGGGGGCAGTATCTTGTCTGGGGGAAACCAGGCACTGCCCTTCACCTGCCCAAAACCAACCCTACAGTGATCATGGTGGGGGCAGCATCATGTCTGGAGGAAACCAGGCACTGCCCATCACCTGCCCAATACCATCCCTACAGTGATCATGGTGGGGGCAGCATCATGTCTGGAGGAAACCAGGTACTGCCCATCATCTGCCCAATATCATCCCTACAGTGATCATGGTGGGGGCAGCATCATGTCTGGGGGAAACCAGGTACTGCCCATCACCTGCTCAATACCATCCCTACTGTGATCATGGTGGGGGCAGTATCTTGTCTGGGGGAGACCAGGCACTGCCCTTCACCTGCCCAAAACCATCCCTACAGTGATCATGGTGGGGGCAGCATCATGTCTGGAGGAAACCAGGCACTGCCCATCACCTACCCAATACAATCCCTACAGTGATCATGGTGGGGGCAGCATCATGTCTGGAGGAAACCAGGCACTGCCCATCACCTGCCCAATACCATCCCTACAGTGATCATGGTGGGGGCAGCATTATGTCTGGAGGAAACCAGGCACTGCCCATCATCTTCCCAATACCATCCCTACAGTGATCATGGTGGGGGCAGTATCTTGTCTGGGGGAGACCAGGCACTGCCCTTCACCTGCCCAAAACCATCCCTACAGTGATTATGGTGGGGGCAGCATCATGTCTGGAGGAAACCAGGCACTGCCCATCACCTGCCCAATACCATCCCTACAGTGATCATGGTGGGGGCAGCATCATGTCTGGAGGAAATCAGGTACTGCCCATCATCTGCCCAATATCATCCCTACAGTGATCATGGTGGGGGCAGCATCATGTCTGGAGGAAACCAGGCACTGCCCATCACCTGCCCAATACCATCCCTACAGTGATCATGGTGGGGGCAGCATCATGTCTGGGGGAAACCAGGCACTGCCCATCACCTGCCCAATACCATCCCTACAGTGATCATGGTGGGGGCAGCATCATGTCTGGGGGAAACCAGGCACTGCCCATCACCTGCCCAATACCATCCCTACAGTGATCATGGTGGGGGCAGCATCATGTCTGGGGAAAACCAGGCACTGCCCATCACCTGCCCAATACCATCCCTACAGTGATCATGGTGGGGGCAGCATCATGTCTGGGGGAAACCAGGTACTGCCCATCACCTGCCCAATACCATCCCTACAGTGATCATGGTGGGGGCAGAATCATGTCTGGGGGAAACCAGGTACTGCCCATCACCTGCCCAATACCATCCCTACAGTGATCATGGTGGAGGCAGCATCATGTCTGAAGGAAACCAGGCACTGCCCATCACCTGCCCAATACCATCCCTACAGTGATCATTGTGGGGGCAGCATCATGTCTGGGGGAAACCAGGTACTGTCCATCACCTGCCCAATACCATCTCTACAGTGATCATGGTGGGGGCAGCATCATGTCTGGGGGAAACCAGGCACTGTCCATCACCTGCCCAATACCATCTCTACAGTGATCATGGTGGGGGCAGCATCATGTCTGGGGGAAACCAGGCACTGCCCATCACTTGCCCAATACCATCCCTACAGTGATCATGGTGGGGGCAGCATCATGTATAGAGGAAACCAGGCACTGCCCATCACCTGCCCAATACCATCCCTACAGTGATCATGGTGGGGGCAGCATTATGTCTGGGGGAAACCAGGCACTGCCCATCACCTGCCCAATACCATCCCTACAGTCATCATGGTGGGGGCAGCATCATGTCTGGGGGAAACCAGGCACTGCCCATCACTTGCCCAATACCATCCCTACAGTGATCATGGTGGGGGCAGCATCATGTATAGAGGAAACCAGGCTCTGTCCATCACCTCCCAATACCATCCCTACAGTGATCATGGTGGGGGCAGCATCATGTCTGGAGGAAACCAGGCACTGCCCATCATCTTCCCAATACCATCCCTACAGTGATCATTGTGGGGGCAGCATCATGTCTGGGGGAAACCAGGTACTGCCCATCACCTGCCCAATACCATCCCTACAGTGATCATGGTGGGGGCAGCATCATGTCTGGGGGAAACCAAGCACTGCCCATCACCTGCCCAATACCATCCCTACAGTGATCATGGTGGGGGCAGTTTTTCCTCTTTAATAAATTTGCAAAAAAATAAATAAAATTGTGCTGTCACTTTGTCATTATGGGGCATTGAGGGCAGAATGATGGAGAAACACAAGGAGAAAATTGTAAAAAGTTTTTTGGGGGAACTGATGACATTTTAATGATATCGAGGTAAAATTTGCCTTAAAAATTTTAGCTCGACCCATGTTTGGTTAGGTTTATACTGTATATCAATTTATATATCTGGGGTTTATATAATCAGGTTCACAAACAATTATTTGAAAATTTTCTAAATGCAAAAATGAAAAATACAGCAACTTTGCAATATGGTCATGGACACTGTATTATCAATGATTGTATTATCAATTATGTTTATTTTTTGGGATTTTTTTTATGTTAATAGGAATTGACAAGTGTTTTGGTATTTGAACCATTTTTAAAATAGTTGTTAACACTTTATTTCTTTGAGTCCCACTAAGGGGATTGGACATGAAGTTGCCTGATTCCTTGTATAGGACACTGCAGCACTGTATTGGGCCTTGTCACTTATCCTATTTCCATTCACTGAATGTAAGCAGAGATTTTGAAAAACATTAGGAATTGAACCTAATGTTCAGCTGTTGGCTGTCCGGGCATGCTGGGAGTTGAAGTTTTTCAACATCTGGAGGGCCACAGTTTGAGACCACTGTTGTAATATTAGTTTTATGGATATGCAAATGAGGTCAGGTGGTGCAGCGGAGGGCATTGTTAGCGGAGCATATTAAAGGGGTACTCCGCCCCTAGACATCTATCCCCTATCCAAAGGTTTGGGGATAAGATGTCTGTTTGCGTGGGTCCGGCCGCTGGGACCCCCCAGTGATCTCCAGGCCGGCATTCTGAACACAGAAGCTTGGAGCATCCATGTTCATGACTTCACGCCCCCTCTATTCATGTCTATGGAAGGGGTCGTGACGGAATGGAGCGGAGTTGGCTAGACCCCCGCGATCAGACATTTCATCCCCTATCCATTGGATAGTGGATTAGATGTTAAGAGGTGGAATACCCCTTTAAAGGTACTATAATGCTCACGGTAATGGCCCCTGTCAATCAGCAGGTTACGATGCTGTCGGATTTCCTTGGAACATTCCGAACTTGTTGGTGGTGGAGGGTTTGGGATTTATGTGTCTGTTTTGTTTGTGTTCCCACAATAAACCATCAATAAACTTGACATAACTTTATTACTATGAAGGTCCCCATACCTGGAGATAGTGCATTTTATCTTCCTGAGTCTCCTTCACAGGATAAATCTGTGGGATTCCCCTTTCTAATGCCGAAAAGTCATACTTGGTAATGCGCTCCATGGCCATGATATCTCCCCCATAATTGTAGTCATAAGGTCTCTCGTATATGAGGTCAGAGTGAACTCCGCCATCAGGACTGTGATCTGTACAGGGTATAAGAGACAGAGAAGGGGTAATGTAGCTTCCAAGCACCACCCATGAGAACCACCCAAGAGCACCACCAAAGAGCAACACCCATGAGAACCACCCAAGAGCACCACAAAAGAGCAACACCCATGAGAACCACCCAAGAGCACCACCCATGAGAACCACCCAAGAGCACCACCAAAGAGCAACACCCATGAGAACCACCAAAGAGCAACACCCATGGGCACCACAAATGAGAACCACCCAAGAGCACCACAAAAGAGCAACACCCATGAGAACCACCCAAGAGCACCACAAAAGAGCAACACCCATGAGAACCACCCAAGAGCACCACCAAAGAGCAACACCCATGAGAACCACCCAAGAGCACCACCAAAGAGCACCACCAAAGAGTACCACCAAAGAGCACCACCCATGAGAACCACCAAAGAGCAACACCCATGGGCACCACAAATAAGAACCACCCAAGAGCACCACAAAAGAGCAACACCCATGAGAACCACCCATGGGCACCAACAAAGAACAACACCCATGAGAACCACCCAAGAGTACCACCAAAGAGCAACACCCATGAGAACCACCAAAGAGCAACACCCATGGGTACCACAAATGAGAACCACCCAAGAGCACCACCCATGGGCACCAGCAAAGAGCAACACCCATGAGAACCACCCAAGAGCACCACCCATGGGCACCACAAATGAGCAACACCAAATAGAACCACCCATGGCAATACCCATGAGAGCCACCCCAGAGAACCCCCCATGAGAACCACCCATGGGCACCACCAAAAGCACCACCCATGGACACCACAGATGAGCACCACCAAAGAGCACCACCCATGGGCATTACAAATGAGCACCACCCATGAGAACCACCCAAGAGCACCACAAATGAGCACCACCAAAGAGCACCCCCCATGGCAACACCAATGAGAACAACCCATGAGAGCCACCCCAGAGCACCACCCATAGGCCCCACAAATGAGCACCACCAAAGAGCACCACCCATGGGCACCACCAAAGAGCACCACCCATGAGAGCCACCCCAGAGCACCACCCATGAGAATCACCCATAAATACCACCTAAAATAAATCCCCCATGGGCACCACCCACAGGCACCACCCATGAGAACCACTTAAAAGCACCAACCAGGAGCACCACCAATAACTTCCCAGCACCATCCAAGCAGTACATACCCCATAACATATGACGTCAATGTGAAACCCCCCAGGACCTTGGCCCATTATAATATTCATGTCTATTAGGTCTTTCCTCACCTTCGTTTTCGTCGTCATTGGACATGATGGCTATACACTTGTCCCACACGGCCTTCACGTCTGCCCGGTACCGGTCACAGGCCCAGAGGAACATCGGCAGCAGAAGAGCCTGGACTACAGAACACCAGAGGACGCCCAGGACCATCCAGTCATCAGACTTGTCAAACTTCAAGCTGGCGAAACTTACAACCTGTGTATTAGAGAAGACGGATCCGTCAGACTAATACAGGACAGCCAACGGGCATGCTGGGAGTTGTAGTTTTGCTAAATCAGGGGCAATAGAGCAATGTTCTCCAAACTGTGGACCTTCAGATGAAGCACAACTACAACTCTCAGCATGCCCATGCAGCTGTTGGCTGTTCGGGCATGATGGGAGTTTTAGTTTTGCAACAGCTGGAGGCACCCTGGTTGGGAAACACTGCTCAAATCTGTCCAGGCATGCTGGGAGTTATAGTTTAGCAAAATCATGGACAATAAAGCAGTGGCCTCCAAACTGTTAACTTCCAGATGTTGCAAAACTACAACTCCCAACATGCTTGAACAGCCAGTGCACACTGTAAAATGCAGTGTTTCCCCAACCAGGGTGCCTCCAGCTGTTGCAAAACAACAATGCATGAGAGTCGTAGTTTCGCAACCGCTGAAGGCACACTGGTTGGGAAACACTGCTCAAATCTGTTGGCTGTCCGGGCATGCAGGGAGTTGTAGTTTTGCTAAATCATGGACAATAAACAGTGGCCTCCAAACTGTTAACTTTCAGATGTTGCAAAACTACAACACCCAGCATGCCCGGACAGCCGTTCACAGGTTGGGAAACACTTCTCTAATTCTATTTAAAAAAAATTAAAAAGGATAAAAAATAAAAATAGAGAAAAAATTCAAGTTAAGATGTAATACCGAGGTCCACCAGTAGAGGGCAGCATTGGCTTTTTTTTGCCCCAGATCTTCCGTTCTTCAATCCCAACCACAGAAAATCACAAATTCGCTTTGTTATACACAAACAACTACAATCAGGCCACATTTCAGACATAAATCAGAGACAAATACGACATGCGACGACGTGATGGCGACTGATCCGCGGGAAGATACAGACGTCCATTAAAGCGTCTTGTCGGAATCTTGTTCCGTATTGGTTTCAGGGGTAAACAGGAGATCTTCATATTTTATTTAAAGACCCCGAGACTCAGAAAGAGAGAGAGCGAGAGAGCGCGGCGTTCCTGTTCTTCATGTTGCAATCACCTGACTGCTCAACATGACGTGCGGTGAACTCCGGTGACTGCCGCCAAGAAGAAGAAGAGCGGCGCGGTGAAATGGGGATCGGAAAATAGGATGCAAAATACAGGGGAACAAGCAATATGTATGAATATGGGAAATGTCACTAAAGTCATGTATTTCGGCCGTATTTATATAAAACGTGTATTTCGGCCTTTTGATATAAGTGTGGTGATCCAGCACAGCTGTACCAGGTGCTACTCTGAACCCAGTTTGGGTGGTCGTAGACTTGCAAGGTTTTTTGGACACTCAAATGTATTGTTTAAAATGCTGAGGCCTATATCTCTGTTTTTGTTCCATTGCAAACACATTTTCGGTGTTTCTGCGTACTACATGTATGAACTGAGTCTTAAGCAGAGAGATAAGGGTTAAAGGGGCCCTCCGCTGGAAAATAATATTATTTTTTTAAATCAACTGGTGTCAGAAAGTTAAACAGATTTGTAAATTACTTCTATTTAAAAATCTTAATCCTCCCGGTACTTATCAGCTGCTGTATGCTACACAGGAAGTTCTTTTCTTTTTGAATTTCCTTTCTGTCTGACCACAGTGCTCTCTGCTGACACCTCTGTCCATGTCAGGAACTGTCCAGAGCAGGAGAGGTTTGCTATGGGGATTTGCTCCTACTGTCAGCAGAGAGCACTGTGGCCAGACTGGAAAGATCTACCCAACTTCCTGTGGAGCCTAAAGCAGCTGATAAGTACTGGAAGGATTAAGATTTATGAATAGATGTAATTTACAAAACTGTAGAACTTTCTGGCACCAGTTGATTTAAAATAAATAAATACATGTTTTCCACTGGAGTACCCCTTTAAAAAAACTAAAGAAAGAAATGGCCATAACTTGATGTTAGAAGTGGCAGCAATAGTCGTGGCCCATAAATCAGGGTCGATTCTTTTAATGCCCGCACGAATGCGCCAATTACTGCCGCAACCAGACCATGAACCGGACCTAATGAATCGCCTCCAAAACCTACATGGAAATTGGATACAATACTGTATAATTACTGTACAATATCAGTATACATGTGGAGCAGTGTTCCCCAACCAGTGTACCTCCAGCTGTTGCAAAACTACAACTCCCAGCATGCCCGGACAGCCTTCGGCTGTCCGGGCATGCTGGGAGTTGTAGTTTTGCAACAGCTGGAGGCACCCTGGTTGGGAAACACTGTAGTAGACAATAAGGCCAGGTCTCGGGATTTCTGCTGGGTCTCGGGATTTCTGCTGGGAGTGGTAGTTTTGCAACAGCTGGAGGCACCCTGGTTGGGAAACACTGTAGTAGACAATAAGGCCAGGTCTCGGGATTTCTGCTGGGAGTTGTAGTTTTGCAACAGCTGGAGGCACCCTGGTTGGGAAACACTGTAGTAGACAATAAGGCCAGGTCTCGGGATTTCTGCTGGGTCTCGGGATTTCTGCTGGGAGTGGTAGTTTTGCAACAGCTGGAGGCACCCTGGTTGGGAAACACTGTAGTAGACAATAAGGCCAGGTCTCGGGATTTCTGCTGGGAGTTGTAGTTTTGCAACAGCTGGAGGCACCCTGGTTGGGAAACACTGTAGTAGACAATAAGGCCAGGTCTCGGGATTTCTGCTGGGTCTCGGGATTTCTGCTGGGAGTGGTAGTTTTGCAACAGCTGGAGGCACCCTGGTTGGGAAACACTGTAGTAGACAATAAGGCCAGGTCTCGGGATTTCTGCTGGGAGTTGTAGTTTTGCAACAGCTGGAGGCACCCTGGTTGGGAAACACTGTAGTAGACAATAAGGCCAGGTCTCAGGATTTCTGCTGGGAGTTGTAGTTTTGCAACAGCTGAAGGCACCCTGGTTGGGAAACACTATAGCAGACAATAAGGCCAGGTCTCGGGATTTCTGCTGGGTCTCGGGATTTCTGCTGGGAGTTGTAGTTTTGCAACAGCTGGAGGCACCCTGGTTGGGAAACACTGTCGTAGAAAATAAGGCCAGGTCTCGTGGGATTTCGGGACTTCTCTTGTCATCCCTGTACTTGCTTTTTAGCAACTTCTTGTACGCGGCTGCTACATCTTATTCTGAATATTACATTAAAGGGGTATTCCAGGCAAAAACTTATATATATATATATATATATATATATATATATAAATATATATATATATATATATATATATATATATATATATATATAAATCAACTGGCTCCAGAAAGTTAAACAGATTTGTAAATTACTTCTATTAAAAAATCTTAATCCTTTCAGTACTTATGAGCTTCTGAAGTTAAGGTTGTTCTTTTCTGTCTAAGTGCTCTCTGATGACACGTATCTTGGGAAACGCCCAGTTTAGAAGAGGTTTTCTATGGGGATTTTCTTCTAAACTGGGCGGTTCCTGAGACAGGTGTCATCAGAGAGCACTTAGACAGAAAAGAACAACCTTAACTTCAGAAGCTCATAAGTACTGAAAGGATTAAGATTTTTTAATAGAAGTAATTTCCAAATCTGTTTAACTTTCTGGAGCCAGTTGATATATATAAAAAAGTTTTTGCCTGGAATACCACTTTAATCTCTCGTTCAATATTTTTTTTAATAGAAGTAATATACAAATCTGATTAACATTCTGGAGCCATTTGATGTGACAAATATAGTTTTTCACCGGAGTACCCCTTTAAGCGAAGTAGTTTGGCTTTTGCTTGTAGACAGAACTTGGGAATATTAGCAAAAGGTTTGATTGACTTTTGGCTGTAGATTATTCTCACTTTTCATTATTATTGACCACTGGTCTAAGCTTAAAACCTGTTGCAAAACTACAACTCCCAGCAAACACAGCTCTTAACTCTTTACGCCAGTGTTTCCCAACCAGTGTGCCTCCAGCTGTTGCAAAACTACAACTCCCAGCATGCCCAGACTGCTGTTGGCTGTCCGTGTATGCTGGGAATTGTAGTTGTGCAACATACAGGTTGAGAAACACTGATCTAAGCTCAAAACCTGTTGCAAAACTACAACTCCCAGCATGCCCGGACTGCCACAGTTGTAGTTTTGCAACAGGTTTTGAGCTTAGATCAGTGTTTACCAATCAGGGTGCCTCCAGCTGTTGCAAAACTAAAACTCCCAGCATGCCTGAACTGCCTTTGGCAGTCCGGGCATTCTGGGATTTGTCGTTTTACAACAGGTTTTGAGCTTATATCAGCATTTATCAACCTGTGTGTTGCACAACTACAATTCCCAGCATACACGGCAGTCCGGACATGCTGGGAGTTGTAGTTTTGCAACAGCTGGAGGCAACCTGGTTGGGAAACACTGGTCAAAACCTGGTGCAAAACTACAACTCCCAGCATGCTCACAATAAGCATGGCTCTTTACTCTATATGCCAGTGTTTCCCAACAAGCGTGCCTCCAGCTGTTGCAAAACTACAACTCCCAGCATGCCCAGACTGCCGTTGGCTGCCATGTTTCGGGAATTGTAGTTGTGCAACTACCTGCCTTTGGCAGTCCGGACATGCTGGGAGTTGTAGTTTTGCAACAGGATTTGAGCTTAGACCAGTGTTTACCAACCAGGGTGCCTCCAACTGTTGCAAAACTACAACTCCCAGCATGCCTGGACTGCCTTTGGCAGTCCGAGCATGCTGGGATTTGTAGTTTTGCAACAGGTTTTGAGCTTATATCAGCATTTATCAACCTGTGTGTTGCACAACTACAATTCCCAGCATACATGGCAGCCAATGGCTGTCCGGACATGCTGGGAGTTGTAGTTTTGCAACAGCTGGAGGCACGCTTGTTGGGAAACACTGGCATATAGAGTAAAGAGCCATGTTTATTGTGAGCATGCTGGGAGTTGTAGTTTTGCAACAGCTGGAGGCACCCTGGTTGGGAAACACTGCTCAAAACCTGTTGCAAAACTACAAATCCCAGCAAACACAGCTCTTAACTCTTTACGCCAGTGTTTCCCAACCAGGGTGCCTCCAGTTGTTGCAAAAGTACAACTCCCAGCATGCCCAGACTGCCATTGGCTGTCCTTGTATGCTGGGAATTGTAGTTGTGCAACACACAGGTTGAGAAACACTGATCTAAGCTCAAAACCTGCTGCAAAACTACAAATCCCAGCAAACACAGCTCTTAACTCTTAACGCCAGTATTTCCCAACCAGTGTGCCTCCAGCTGTTGCAAAACTACAACTCCCAGCTTGCCCAGACTGCCGTTGGCTGTCCGTGTATGCTGGGAATTGTAGTTGTGCAACACACAGGTAATACACCGACTATAATCCTATGACAATAAATGACACTTATAATAACAGCGGGGGAGACACTGCAGGAGAGACCCCAGGTCACTGAGGGACCCAACCTGACAGGACCTAAGTGTAGCGCAGGATTATGTCCTGTACTGGGACATCACATCATCATCCTTGCAGCGTCTGCGCGATGGGGGGGGGGGGGGGGGGGGGGGTCAAGTTTTTCTGTTATTTTCTATTGAAGAGAAACAAGGACTTTATTGTAAATACATTGGATGTACTACAACCGTGACATATCAGGGACTACAACCCTCATCAAACCAACCTGTCCCCTAATGCCCCCACACAGTGAACATTACAGGGATGATCATATTTCCGCCCCATTAGGGTGATCTGACCCTTATGGCCATTTGGATAGAGAAACGCAGAAGGTTCAGAAATGGAGAATTTCTTTATTGAGAGTGGGTTGTAATACTGAGTGTGGCCACTAGATGGCATTCCCTTTGACGTCCATAGCCGGGCGGCCTCCTAGACGTACGCCTTTTGTTCTAGCGCCATTCTGAGATGATCAGGTGACCGCGCTCTCCACCTGCTTCAGATCTCCATCCGGTTTCTTTTTTCTATTATTTTTCTTGCATTCGGTAGAAATCTTTGTATTAGTGAAGAATCTTTCCTGAGTTTTGAATGAACTTTTCCCCTCACATTTCTTCTTCTTCACATTAATTCTATTTATAGGTTTATAGATCCGGCACAGAAAAGGAGGAGCGGGAGGGGGAGGCTGAGCGCCCGCGAAAGGTGACAATGAATTGTGGGAAAAAGAAGCAGAATGTGATGATTCAGATCGGTTCCCATCAGACCTGACGTTACAGACGTTACAGAGCGCGCTCCCGCGTTGGCGTCTATTGGGGGAATGTGACATATGATCCTTCTCTGCAGTCAGATTATTATGGGATTGTAAAGAGGATTCTCAACATCCAGTGTGAATTGTCTCTAATGACTCTCCTGGGGGGAGGGGGGGGGGGGATATTACTGTCAATCACTGAGCGGAACCGCCTCCTGGACTCCTTACCCTGGAAAAAGAAGTGATCTAGATAAATAAATGACAAATTATACTGAATCCGCTCAGCTCCTCCTGCTCTATAACCTGATACCTGCAGATTGTTCTGTATTGTATATATCATCTGCTCAGCTCCTCCTTCTCTATAACCTGATACCTGCAGATTGTACTGTATTGTATATATCTTCTGCTCAGCTCCTCCTGCTCTATAACCTGATACCTGCAGATTGTACTGTATTGTATATATCATCTGCTCAGCTCCTCCTTCTCTATAACATGATACCTGCAGATTGTATTGTATTGTATATATCATCTGCCCAGCTCCTCCTGCTCTATAACATGATACTTGCAGATTGTACTGTATTGTATATATCATCTGCTCAGCTCCTCCTGCTCTATAACCTGATACCTGCAGATTGTACTGTATTATATATATCATCTGCTCAGCTCCTCCTGCTCTATGTTACCTGCAGATTGTATTGCATTATATATATCATCTGCTCAGCTCCTTCTGCTCTATAACATGATACCTGCAGATTGTACTGTATTGTATAGATCATATGCTCAGCTCCTCCTGCTCTATAACATGATACCTGCAGATTGTACTGTATTGTGTATATATCATCTGCTCAGCTCCTCCTGCTCTATAACATGATACCTGCAGATTGTACTGTATTGTATTTATCATCTGCTCAGCTCCTCCTGCTCTATAACCTGATACCTGCAGATTGTACTGTATTATATATATCATCTGCTCAGCTTCTCCTGCTCTATGTTACCTGCAGATTGTATTGTATTATATATATCATCTGCTCAGCTCCTTCTGCTCTATAACATGAAACCTGCAGATTGTACTGTATTGTATATATCATCTGCTCAGCTCCTCCTGCTCTATAACATGATACCTGCAGATTGTACTGTATTGTGTATATATCATCTGCTCAGCTCCTCCTGCTCTATAACCCGATACCTGCAGATTGTACTGTATTATATATATCATCTGCTCAGCTCCTCCTGCTCTATGTTACCTGCAGATTGTATTGTATTATATATATCATCTGCTCAGCTCCTTCTGCTCTATAACATGATACCTGCAGATTGTACTGTATTGTATATATCATCTGCTCAGCTCCTCCTGCTCTATAACCTGATACCTGCAGATTGTACTGTATTGTATATATCATCTGCTCAGCTCATCCTGCTCTATAACCTGATACCTGCAGATTGTACTGTATTGTATATATCATCTGCTCAGCTCCTCCTGCTCTATAACCTGATACCTGCAGATTGTACTGTATTATATATATCATCTGCTCAGCTCCTCCTGCTCTATGTTACCTGCAGATTGTATTGCATTATATATATCATCTGCTCAGCTCCTTCTGCTCTATAACATGATACCTGCAGATTGTACTGTATTGTATAGATCATATGCTCAGCTCCTCCTGCTCTATAACATGATACCTGCAGATTGTACTGTATTGTGTATATATCATCTGCTCAGCTCCTCCTGCTCTATAACATGATACCTGCAGATTGTACTGTATTGTATATATCATCTGCTCAGCTCCTCCTGCTCTATAACATGATACCTGCAGATTGTACTGTATTGTATATATCATCTGCTCAGCTCCTCCTGCTCTATAACATGATACCTGCAGATTGTACTGTATTGTATATATCATCTGCTCAGCTCCTCCTGCTCTATAACATGATACCTGCAGATTGTACTGTATTGTATATATCATCTGCTCAGCTCCTTCTGCTCTATAACATGATACCTGCACATTGTACTGTATTGTATAAATTATCTGCTTAGCTCCTCCTGCTCTATAACATGTTACCTGCAGATTGTACTGTATTATATATATTATCTGCTCAACTCGTCCTGCTCTATAACATGTTACCTGCAGATTGTACTGTATTGTATATATCATCTGCTCAGCTCCTCCTGCTCTATGTTACCTGCAGATTGTATTGTATTATATATATCATCTGCTCAGCTCCTTCTGCTCTATAACATGATACCTGCAGATTGTACTGTATTGTATATATCATCTGCTCAGCTCCTCCTGCTCTATAACCTGATACCTGCAGATTGTACTGTATTGTATATATAATCTGCTCAGCTCCTCCTGCTCTATAACATGATACCTGCAGATTGTATTGTATTGTATATATCATCTGCCCAGCTCCTCCTGCTCTATAACATGATACTTGCAGATTGTACTGTATTGTATTTATCATCTGCTCAGCTCCTCCTGCTCTATAACCTGATACCTGCAGATTGTACTGTATTATATATATCATCTGCTCAGCTCCTCCTGCTCTATAACCTGATACCTGCAGATTGTACTGTATTATATATATCATCTGCTCAGCTCCTCCTGCTCTATGTTACCTGCAGATTGTATTGTATTATATATATCATCTGCTCAGCTCCTTCTGCTCTATAACATGATACCTGCAGATTGTACTGTATTGTATATATCATCTGCTCAGCTCCTCCTGCTCTATAACATGATACCTGCAGATTGTACTGTATTGTATATATCATCTGCTCAGCTCCTCCTGCTCTATAACATGATACCTGCAGATTGTACTGTATTGTATATATCATCTGCTCAGCTCCTCCTGCTCTATAACATGATACCTGCACATTGTACTGTATTGTATAAATTATCTGCTTAGCTCCTCCTGCTCTATAACATGTTACCTGCAGATTGTACTGTATTATATATATTATCTGCTCAACTCGTCCTGCTCTATAACATGTTACCTGCAGATTGTACTGTATTGTATATATCATCTGCTCAGCTCCTCCTGCTCTATAACATGATACCTGCAGATTGTACTGTATTGTATATATCATCTGCTCAGCTCCTCCTGCTCTATAACATGTTACCTGCAGATTGTCCTGTATTGTATATATCATCTGCTCAGCTCCTCCTGCTCTATAACATGTTACCTGCAGATTGTTCTGTATTGTATATATCATCTGCTCAGCTCCTCCTGCTCTATAACATGATACTTGCAGATTGTACTGTATTGTATATATCATCTGCTCAGCTCCTCTTGCTCTATAACATGTTACCTGCAGATTGTACTGTATTGTATATCTCATCTGCTCAGCTCCTCCTGCTCTATAACATGTTACCTGCAGATTGTACTGTATTGTATATATTATCTGCTCAGCTTCTCCTGCTCTATAACATGTTACCTGCAGATTGTACTGTATTGTATATATAATCTGCTCAGCTCCTCCTGCTCTATAACATGATACCTGCAGATTGTACTGTATTGTATATATCATCTGCTCAGCTCCTCCTGCTCTATAACATGATACCTGCAGATTGTACTGTATTGTATATATCATCTGCTCAGCTCCTCCTGCTCTATAACATGTTACCTGCAGATTGTACTGTATATATATATATATATATATATATATATATATATATATATCATCTGCTCAGCTTCTCCTGCTCTATAACATGAAACCTGCAGATTGTACTGTATTGTATAATCATCTGCTCAGCTCCTCCTGCTCTATAACATGATACCTGCAGATTGTACTGTATTGTATATATCATCTGCTCAGCTCCTCCTGCTCTATAACATGATACCTGCAGATTGTACTGTTTTGTATATATAATCTGCTCAGCTCCTCCTGCTCTATAACATGTTACCTGCAGATTGTACTGCATTGTATATATATCATCTGCTCAGCTCCTCCTGCTCTATAACATGTTACCTGCAGATTGTACTGTATTGTATATATCATCTGCTCAGCTCCTCCTGCTCTATAACATGATACCTGCAGAATGTACTGTACTGTATATATATATATATATATATATATAATCTGCTCAGCTCCTCCTGCTCTATAACATGACACCTGCAGATTGTGCTGTATTGTATATATCATCTGCCGGTCGGGGGATCGGATTCACTCGTCATTTAACAATAGCACTTGGCGACATTAGTGCCGCGCGGTGTAATGCAGCTGATTTAATCAGACAGTTTAGTTGGAGATTAGTAACCCAGAGCCGCGGTCACGAACTGTAAGTAACGTTGCGTAACATTGACAGGTTAATCCGGATTCCTTAAAATCCGCTAAAACCTATTGTGCTGTAATCCGCTGCTGAATGATGTTGGAGGCTGCAGAGTTTACGTGGAAGGAAACGACAAATATTGACTTCAGGTAAGAGGAGGAACAGAGAGGACGGGGACGGACTTTAAAGTCTTCCTTTATTTACGGGGGCAAACTGATATGCCGCTTTTTGTTACGTTTTTGTAGTTTTGCAACAGCTGGAGGCACCCTGGTAGGGAATAAAACATCAACAAAAAATATAAAAACATTCCTATTCTAATACACACTATGGGGAATATTCAAAAGTGAATTTGGCTTTTTTATGTGCAAACTGCAGCAAAATTTGTTGAAAAAGTGGCGCAGAACACAAATTTTTTTAAAGAATTTTGCCATGTTGGCACCACGTGTGCAGATATTTTTATCAGTAGGGGGCGTGGCCTCGGAAAAAGGGCGCGAGAAGTGGTGGGGTTTAAACTGTGATAAATTCTAAAGAGTATGCGCCAGCGAAAAATAACTTATCCACAGGATCGTGGGGGGAGGGGGGGACCGACCGCTGGCATCCCCCCGCGATCACCGGGACAGGACCTGGCACTCATGGAGGAGCGCGTGCTGCATTCAATTCTATGGAAGCGCCGAAAAGATGCGAGTACATCGGGAATCATTGGCGCTCCTATAAAAAATGAATGGAGCGCGTGCCGTCTACCCATAGATGACACACGTTCCTCTCTGAGAGCGCAGGGGTCCCGTCCTGGAGATCGCGGGGGGCCTCTGCGCAAAAGTTTTACTTTAAAATAAAAGTAAAACTTTGCACGGTTTTGAATATGTTCCCCCCGCACCTATGGTGCGGGGGGAACATATTCAAGAACTTGCAAAGTTCTACTTTTACATTAAAGGGGTTATCCAGGAAAAAACTATTTTTTATATATATCAACTGGCTCCAGAAAGTTAAACAGATTTGTAAAATCCCCTTAGCAAACCTCTTCTAAACTGGGCGGTTCCCGAGTCAGGTGTCATCAGAGAGCACTTAGACAGAAAAGAACAACCTTAACTTCAGAAGCTCATAAGTACTGAATGGATTAAAGGGGTATTACAGGAAAAAACTTTTATATATATATATATATATATATATATATATATATATATATATATCAGCTGGCTCCAGAAAGTTAAACAGATTTGTAAATGACTTCTATTAAAAAAACTTAATCCTTTCAGTACTTATGAAGTTTAGGTTGTTCTTGTCTGTCTAAGTGCTCTCTGATGACACGTGTCTGGGGAACCGCCCAGTTTAGAAGAGGTTTGCTATGGGGATTTGCTTCTAAACTGGGCGGTTCCCGAGACAGGTGTCATCAGAGAGCACTTAGACAGAAAAGAACAACCTTAACTTCAGAAGCTCATAAGTACTGAAAGGATTAAGATTTTTTAATAGAAGTAATTTACAAATCTGTTTAACTTTCTGGAGCCAGTTGATATATATATATAAAAAAAGTTTTTTCCTGGATAACCCCTTTAAAGCTCCACCCTTATTTACGCTATTAGTAAATCCAGCGGCTCCGTGGCTGCCGTTACGCCAGAATTAAACCCCCAACTCATATATTTCTGCAACTTCAAAGTACTGCAAGTTGGCCCTAAAGTCGCATGTGAGAAGGTCCCCTCCATGCAAAGCCACTCCCCCTTCCCGCCTCCTTCCCTTCCCCTTGGCACGAGCGGCGCAAATCCTCAAAAGTCACATATTTTGGCGCAGAAATGGCGTTCTGTGAGCGCACATAGCCTCTCCTGTGCAAAAACGAGTGTCTATTTCTGCATCCAAAACATCCATTCTATGTTATTTTCCTTAATTTGCGTTGAATTTAACGTGAAAACACCCGACAGCTGACAGGTAGTTATTCCAGCTATACAAACAAGTGTGCGGTGTTTTCTTTGTGCTTTATGTCATTTTTTTCTTTTTTGCATTTTGTTATTTTATGCGTTTTTTTTTTGTTTTGTTTTGTTTTTGGAAATAAACACTACCAAACACCCCAAAAATGGCAAGCGAAGACCCGTTTCCTGTAAAAGGTTGTAGCAAAACATTAGAAAAGCAATATAATTTTACTATTCAACTAAATTATACTGACGTGGACACGATTACTGCGTCATTTATACCGCGCCGTAAGTGCCATAACAACAAAACCAAATTTTTTTCCCGAATATATAAGACATTACAAGGGCCCAAAAGTGGTGAAATTAAAATGTTTTTTTAAAAACAAACAAACCAACCTGTCTTGCATATAAAAACACTCTTGTGCAGCTATATGGATGGAAAACATAATAAAGTTCGAGCTTTCGGATACCATTATAGAAGGAAACAATAGATCGAAGCTGTATTAGTCCTTAAAGGGGTACTCCGGGGGAAACTTTTTTTTTTTTTTCAAATCAACTGGTGCCATAACTTTTTGTAAATTACTTCTATTTCAAAATCTTTAACCCCCCTTAAGGCAGTGTTTCCCAACCGGCGTGCCTCCAGCTGTTGCAAAACGATAACTCCCAGCATGCCCTGACAGCAGAAGGCTTTCCGAGCATGCTGGGAGTTGTAGTTTTGCAACAGCTGGAGGCACCCTGGTTGGGAAACACTGCCTTAAATGGGTACTCTGGAGGAATATATATATATATATATATATATATATATATATATATATATATATTTATTTATATATATTTATTTTTATTTTTTTTTCTTCAAATTAACTGGTGCCATAAAGTTCTACAGATTTGTAAATTACCTCTATTTAAATATCTTAATCCTTCCAGTATGTATCAGCTGCTGTATGCTCCACATGCTCCACAAGTAGTGTAGTTATTTTCAGTTTGACCACGGTGCTCTCTGCTGACACCTCTGTCCGTGTCGAGAACTGTCCAGAGCAGGAGCAAATCTCCATAGCAAACCTCTCTTGCTCTGGACAGTTCCTGACATGGACAGAGGTGACAGCAGAGAGCACTGTGGTCAGACAGAAAAGAACTACACAACTTCCTGTGGAGCAAACAGCAGCTGATAAGTACTGGAAGGATTAAGATTCTTAAATAGAAGTAATTTACAAACTTCTAGAACTTAATGGCACCAGTTAGTTTGAAAAAATTCTTTCCCCTCTGGAGTACCCCTTTAAGGCAGGGTTTCCCAACCAGAGTTCCTCCAGCTGTTGCAAAACTACAACTCCCAGCTTGCCCGGACAGCGGAAGGCTGTCCGGGCATGCTGGGAGTTGTAGTTTTGCAACAGCTGGAGGCACCCTGGTTGGGAAACACTGTACTCCGGAGGAAATTTATTATTATTTTTTTCAATTTAACTGGTGCCATAAAATTCTACAGATTTGTGAATTACTTGGGAACTGTTCAGAGCAGGAGCAAATCTCCATAGCAAACTTCTCCTGCTCTGGACAGTTCCTAACATGGACAGAGGTATCAGCAGAGAGCACTGTGGTCAGACTGGAAAGATCTACACAACTTCCTGTGGAGCATACAGCAGCTGATAAGTACTGGAAGGATTAAGATTTTTAACTAGAAGTAATTTACAAACTTGTAGAACTTAATGGCGGCAGTTAGTTTGAAAATTTTATTTTTCTTCCGGAGTACCCCTTTAAGGCAGTGTTTCCCAACCAGAGTGCCTCCAGCTGTTGCAAAACTATAACTCCCAGCATGCTGGGAATTGTAGTTTTGCTACAGCGGGAGGCACGCAGGTTGGGAAACACTGCCTTAAGGAGTTAAGGAACATAAGTATGCAAAATGTCTCCTAGAATGATAATTTCTCTGTACTTGTTGCCAAATCGTTCCTTAAGAGAATTTCGCGGTGACAGCGGGCGCACGCATTAACTTAGTGAATGAAAATAGGTTAATTACATTCCTTGTTGGCAACTGTAAAAAGTGCTGTACTTGGCAGAGAAGCTGCATAACGGAGCTTAAAAAATAAAAACAACGGGGGCTCCAAATATTGAGCCTATCTGGGTCCGCGTGACGGCGCCCGGCGTAGATTCTGGTCGGCGCAAACCATTTTGCTGTCAATGGGGATGAGAAGGAGATGACAACATATGGTTAATCTGATCCTCACATAAACCCATTATAAGAGCGTAATCGGGGGTCTCCGCTATCTGACACTGCTATGAGGCTTCTCTTATATATGACGCTATTATTTATAGTCTTAAAGGGGTACGCCGGTGAAAAACGTTATTATTATTTTTTATATTTTTTTAAAATCAACTGGTGACAGAAAGTTCTACAGATTTGTAAATGACTTCTACTTAAAAATCTTAAACCTTCCAGTACTTATCCGCTGCTGTATAATACAATGGAAGTTCATTTCTTTTTGAATTTCCTGTCTGTCTGAGCACAGTGCTCTCTGCTGACACCTCTGTCCATGTCAGGAACTGTCCAGAGCAGGAACAATTTCTCATAGCAAAACTCTCCTGCTCTGGACAGTTCCTGACACGGACAGAGGTGTCAGCAGAGAGCACTGTGGTCAGACAGACAGGAAATTCAAAAATAAATGAACTTCCTTTGTATTATACAGCAGCTGATATGTACTGAAAGGATTAAGATTTTTTAATAGAAGTAATTTACAAATCTGTTAAACTTTCTGGCACCAGTTGATTTAAAGAAAAATGTTTTCCACCGGAGTACCCCTTTAATTATTGCTACTTATGCTGCTCTTTCAGTTTCCTCCTATTTGGTGGTGGGGCCCCTCTCATTTTACCAAGGGGCCCTATGAAATCTTGTTACACTTCATCTAGTGACCACCAACCATAAAGCTTACTGCACTACCTAGAAAGCATTGGAACCACCAAGCTTGTTGTGCTGCTAAATATAACTATCAAGTATAACGTGCCCTTTGGCCTGTTGGACCAACCAAACTTGTCATGCCTTTCAATGTGAACTATAACCATTAAGCGTAATGTGCCATTTAGCATGTTTATAACCAACAAGCTTATCTAGAAAGTATTGGAACCACCAAGCATGCTGTGCCTTCCAATGTGAACTATAACCACCAAGCATGCTGTGCCTTCCAATATGAACTATAACCACAAAGCATGCTGTGCCTTCCAATGTGAACTATAACCAACAGGCGTAACATGCCATTTCACTTGTTTATAACTATTAAGCTTATTGCACTACCTAGAAAGCATTGGAACCACCAAGCTTGTTGTGCCGCTAAATATAACTATCAAGCACAACGTGCCATTTAGCATGTTGGACCAACCAAGCTTCTCACGCCTTTCAATGTGAACTATAACCATCAAGCGTACTGTGCCGTTTAGCATGTTTACAACCATCAAGCTTCTTTCACTATCTAGAAAGTATTGCAACCACTAAGCATGCTGTCCCTTCCAATGTGAACCATAACCTACAAGCGTAACATGCCATTTTGCATGTTTATAAGGGTGCAGGCACACCATGTTTTCACTGTACGGGTGTCGGATCCGGTGGGGGGAGGGGAAAATCGTGCGCTCCCGTACCCCAACCGGATCAGTGCTGAAATCCATTGACTTTATTGAGCCGACTGGTGTCACCGTTTTACTCCGGTCGGCTCATTTTTGACCCGTATCCGGTTTTCTGACCGGACCTCAAAACATTGTATACTACATTGTGGTCAGAAAACCGGATACGGGTAAAAAATTAGCCGACCGGAGTAAAACGGTGACGCCAGTCGGCTCAATAAAGTCAATGGATTTCAGCACCGATCCGGCTGGGGTACGGGAGCGCACGATTTTCCCCTCCCCCAGCCGGATCCGGCACCCGTACAGTGAAAACATGGTGTGCCTGCACCCTAACTATTAAGCTTATTGCACTACCTATAAAGCATTGGAACCATCAAGCATGCTGTGCCTTCCAATGTGAATTACAACCATCAAGCGTAATGTGCAGTTTAGCATGTTTATAACCAACAAGCTTACTGCACTACCTAAAAAGTATTGGAACCATCAAGCATGCTGTGCCTGCCAATGTGAACTATAACCATCAAGCATGCTGTGCCTGCCAATGGGAACTATAACCATCAAGCATGCTGTGTCTGCCAATGTGAACTATAACCATCAAGCATGCTGTGCCTTCCAATGTGAACTATAACCATGAAGCATGCTGTGCCTTCCAATGTGAACTATAACCATCAAGCATGCTGTGCCTGCCAATGTGAACTATAACCATCAAGCATGCTGTGCCTGCCAATGTGAACTATAACCATCAAGCATGCTGTGCCTGCCAATGTGAACTATAACCATCAAGCATGCTGTGCCTTCCAATGTGAACTATAACCATCAAGCATGCTGTGCCTGCCAATGTGAACTATAACCATCAAGCATGCTGTGCCTTCCAATGTGAACTATAACCATCAAGCATGCTGTGCCTGCCAATGTGAACTATAACCATCAAGCATGCTGTGCCTTCCAATGTGAACTATAACCATCAAGCATGATGTGCCTTCCAATGTGAACTATAACCATCAAGCATGCTGTGCCTGCCAATGTGAACTATAACCATCAAGCATGCTGTGTCTTCCAATGTGAACTATAACCATCAAGCATGCTGTGCCTGCCAATGTGAACTATAACCATCAAGCATGCTGTGCCTTCCAATGTGAACTATAACCATCAAGCATGCTGTGCCTGCCAATGTGAACTATAACCATCCAGCATGCTGTGCCTGCCAATGTGAACTATAACCATGAAGCATGCTGTGCCTTCCAATGTGAACTATAACCATCAAGCATGCTGTGCCTTCCAATGTGAACTATAACCATCAAGCATGCTGTGCCTTCCAATGTGAACTATAACCATCAAGCATGCTGTGCCTTCCAATGTGAACTATAACCATGAAGCATGCTGTGCCTTCCAATGTGAACTATAACCATGAAGCATGCTGTGCCTTCCAATGTGAACTATAACCATCAAGCATGCTGTGCCTGCCAATGTGAACTATAACCATCAAGCATGCTGTGCCTTCCAATGTGAACTATAACCATCAAGCATGCTGTGCCTGCCACTGTGAACTATAACCATCAAGCATGCTGTGTCTGCCAATGTGAACTATAACCATGAAGCATGCTGTGCCTTCCAATGTGAACTATAACCATCAAGCATGCTGTGCCTTCCAATGTGAACTATAACCATCAAGCATGCTGTGCCTGCCAATGTGAACTATAACCATCAAGCATGCTGTGCCTGCCAATGTGAACTATAACCATCAAGCATGCTGTGCCTGCCAATGTGAACTATAACCATGAAGCATGCTGTGCCTTCCAATGTGAACTATAACCATCAAGCATGCTGTGCCTTCCAATGTGAACTATAACCAACAAGCTTATTGCACTACCTTTTACAGTACTGGAGCAGCCGGGTGCTGAGCAGAGATCGCGGGGGTCCCAGCAGTAGGACCCCCGTGATCAGTCCTCTTATCCATTGGATAGGAGATAAGGGGTCCAAGGGCGGAGTACCCCTTTAAACCTGTGGCCCATTTCATGTGACGTTGGACGGGATTCAGCAATAAATATCCATTGTTCTTTCCCTGTGGATGGAAGTTTGTGCGATTGTTGCCAGAAAAGCTTTTATGTCCCGGGGGAAGCGAACGTAATGTTGATTTTAGCGCGGTCGCTCATTTTAGCATATGATGAAGAATTACACAAATCACACGTCGTCTTTGGGGAACGTGTCCTTAAAAACATAAGCTATTGTTTAAATAAAGTTTTTATGTTAAACATTTTTTTTTTAAAGGAATTTTCGGTGATTTTTAACATTTTTTTAAATTTATTTTTTAATTTTTTATTTTTTTTAACATTTTCCATTTTACTATCTATATTATAAATTATAGTAATAGTTACTATAGAGCAGTGGTCTTCAACCTGCGGACCTCCAAATGTTGCAAAACTACAACTCCCAGCATGCCCGGACAGCCAACGGCTGTCCGGGCATGCTGGGAGTTGTAGTTTTGCAACATCTGGAGGTCCGCAGGTTGAAGACCACTGCTATAGAGTAACCGCAATTGGTTTGCTTTAAAAGGGGTACTCCGGTGGAAAACTTTTTTTTTTAATCAACTGGTGCCAGAAAGTTATACAGATTTGTAAATCACTTCTATTAAAAAATCTTAATCCTTCCAGTACTTATTAGCTACTGAATACTACTGAGGAAATTCTTTTATTTTTGGAACACAGAGCTCTCTGCTGACATCACGAGCACAGTGCTCTCTGCTGACATCTCTGTCCATTTTAGGAACTGACCAGAGTAGGAGAAAATCCCCATAGCAAACATATGCTGCTCCGGACAGTTCCTAAAATGGACAGAGATGTCAGCAGAGAGCACTGTGTTCCAAAAAGAAAATAATTTCCTCTGTAGTATTCAGCAGCTAATAAGTACTGGAAGGATTAAGATTTTCTTTTATATTTTTACATTTCTGGCACCAGTTAATAAAAAAAAAAAAAAAGTATTCCACTGGAGTACCCCTTGTTACGCCGAGCACTCCGGGTCCCGCTGCTTCCCCGGAGCGCTTGCGGCGTGCTTCTGTATGCAGCACTCCGGTCGGCACCGCTTACCGCGAGCGCTGTGTCCATGTTCTCGGAGGGGACGCGATCCGAGGTGCGGGACGTGCCCACTCTCGGATTGCGTCCCGTGTCTCTCACCCTCCACGTCCTCCTTCACTGCCCTCCCGGTGCGCGCGGCCCCGCTCTCTAGGGCGCGCGCGCGCCGGCTCTATGAGATTTAAAGGGCCAGTGCACCACTAATTGGTGCCTGGCCCAATCTGTTCTGAACACATAAAAACCCACTTCCCCTTCCTGTCCTTGCCGGATCTTGTTGCCTTGTGCCCTGAGAAAGCGTTATAGTGTGTCCCAAGCCTGTGTACCTTGACCTTCTGCTGTTGCCCCTGACTACGAACCTCGCTGCCTGCCCTGACCATCTGCTACGTCTGACCTCGCCTCTGTCTAGTCCTTGTGTACCGCGCCAGTCTCAGCTGCCAGAGAGGTCGAGTCGCTACTGGGGAACACGACCTGGTAGTTACTGCCGCAGCAAGTCCATCCTGCTTTGCGGCGGGCTCTGGTGAATACCAGTAACTGCTTAGAACCGATTCCCCAGTACGGCCCGCGTCATCGCCTCTCTGGTACAGGGAATCCACCTCCAGTGTCTTCACCAGCCGATAGTCCGGATCCTGACAGTAGATCTGGCCATGGATCCCGCTGAGGTACCGCTGCCAAGCCTCGCTGATCTCACCTCCGTGGTTGCCCAGCAGTCCCAGCAAATTGCTCAACAAGGACAACAGCTGTCGCAGTTGACCGCCATGATTCAACAGCTTCTGCCTCCACAGCCTCAACCGCCAGCTCCAGCATCTCCTCCTCTCCGAGCTGCTGCTGCTTCTGCTAGAGTCCGCCTGTCTCTCCCAGATAAGTTTGACGGGGACTCTAAAAATTGCCGGGGATTCCTGTCCCAATGCTCCCTGCACTTGGAGATGTTGTCAGACCAATTCCCCACTGAACGGTCTAAGGTGGCGTTCGTTGTCAGTGTACTTTCTGGGAAGACCTTGGCCTGGGCCATGCCGCTTTGGGACCGCAACGATCCTGCCACTGCCTCAGTCCAGTGTCCGCAGTATCTTTGAGGAACCTGCCCGTGCCTCATCCGCGGAAACAGCCTTACTGAACCTTTTCCAAGGAGACTCTACCGTGGGCGAATACGGCATACAATTCCGGACTTTGGCCTCTGAGTTGGCCTGGAACAATGAGGCTCTCTGCGCGACCTTTAAAAAAGGGTTTATCCAGCCATATTAAGGATTGTCTGGCCGCACGAGAGATACCCTCCTCCCTGACTTAACTAATCCACCTGGCTACCCACATTGATATGCGCTACATTGAGAGACGTCAGGAGCTCCGCCAGGAGAAAGATCTCGTTCGCACCAGGCCATACCCACGCCTGGCTCCTCTCTTCCAGCATCCTTTGCAGCCTGTTACTGTGCCTCCCGCTGAGGAGGCCATGCAAGTGGACCGGTCTCGCCTGACCCAGCAAGAGAGGACTCGCAGGAGGAACGAGAACTTATGCCTATACTGTGCGAGCTCAGAACATTTCCTAAAGGACTGTCCTCTTCGTCCTCAGCGTCAGGGAAACGCTCGCACCTAGTGATCGTGGGAGAGGCGTCACTGGGTGTAAATTCTTCCTCTCCACGCCTGACTATTCCAGTGCGGATTTCTCCAGCTGATAAAGTCTCCTTCTCTGCGGAGGTATTCTTGGACTCTGGTTCAACAGGAAATTTCATAAAAGCCTCCTTCATCAACCGGTTTAACATCCCTGTTATCTGTCTAGTCAAGCCCTTCTATATTTCCTCTGTTAACGGAGAACAACTGAATTCTACCGTGCGTTACCGCACGGCCCCTGCACGCATGACCGTGGGGGTTCTCCATCAAGAAAGGATTGAGTTCTTTGTCCTGCCTAACTGCACCTCAGACATCCTTCAAGTCTCCAATGCTTCTCCTTTGCTCGGCCTTCCAAAGGCATATCAAGACTTTTCTGACGTCTTTTGCAAAAAACAGGCAGAGGTCTTACCACCACATAGACCCTACGACTGCCCTATTGACTTGCTCCCTGGGACCACGCCGCCCCGTGGCAGGATTTACCCTCTTTCCACTCCGGAAACTGAGGCCATGACGGAGTATATTCAGGAGAATCAAAAAAAAGGTTTCATCAGGAAGTCTTCTTCTGCTGGAGCAGGATTCTTCTTTGTTGCCAAGAAGGATGGGTCTCTACGCCCTTGAATTGACTACCGCGGCCTCAATAAGATCACTATAAAGAACCGCTACCCTCTGCCACTCATCTCGGAACTCTTTGACCGGCTGCGCGGAGCAAAGATTTTTACTAAGCTTGACCTCAGGGGCGCGTACAATCTCATCAGAATTCGTGAAGGAGATGAGTGGAAAACTGCTTTTAACACCAGAGATGGTCACTTCGAATACCTGGTCATGCCATTCAGTCTTTGCAACACCCCTGCAGTCTTCCAAGACTTTGTCAATGAGATCTTCCGGGACTTGTTGTATACTTGCGTGGTGGTCTATCTCGATGACATTCTAATCTTCTCCTCCAACCTAGAGGAACACCGCTTCCATGTTCGCCAAGTGCTCCAGCGCCTCCAAGTTAACCATCTCTACGCCAAAATTGAAAAATGCCTCTTTGAACGTACCTGTCTTCCTTTCCTAGGATATCTGGTCTCAGGACAGGGCCTTCAAATGGACCCCGATAAGCTCTCCGCAGTCTTGGATTGGCCACGCCCCTCTGGACTTCGCTCTATCCAGCGCTTCCTCGGATTCGCTAATTACTACCGTCAGTTTATCCTCCACTTCTCCACCATCGTGGCTCCCATTGTGGCGCTGACCAAGAAAGATGCGAATCCAAGATCCTGGCCTCCCCAAGCGGAAGAAGCTTTTTCTCGCCTTAAGGCCGCCTTCGCCTGCGCACCAGTCCTGACTAGGCCTGATCCACTGAAGCCATTCTTCCTCGAGGTGGATGCCTCTTCAGTAGGAGCCGGGGCGGTTCTTCTTCAGAAAAATGCTAAAGGAAAAAACGTCACTTGCGGTTGTTTCTCTAAAACATTTTCTCCTCCTGAAAAAAATTGCGCTACTGGTGACCGAGAATTGCTGGCCATTAAAATGGCACTCGAGGAGTGGAGGCATCTCCTGGAAGGGTCTCTCCACCCGATCACCATCTACACTGACCACAAAAATCTGTCATACCTACAGTCCGCTCAGTTCTTAAATCCTTGCCAGGACAGATGGTCATTGTTCTTCGCTCGCTTTAATTTTCAGATACATTTTCGTCCTGCAGACAAGAATGTCAGGGCGGATGCCCTTTCCCGTTCCACTGATGCCACGGAGGAAGAAACCTCTCTCCGACACATTGTTCCCCCTGAGTGTCTGATCTCTGCTGCTCCGGCTTCCCTGGCACCAGTCCCTCCAGGAAAAACCTTTGTCCCTCCACGTCTTCGCCTCCGGACTCTCAAATGGAGTCACTCCTCCCACTTGGCGGGTCACGCTGGAATCAAGAAATCCACTCAGTTGATTGCCAGACACCATTGGTGGCCTTCCCTTGAAAGGATGTAACTGACTTTGTACGCTCCTGTACTGTCTGCGCACGTGATAAAATTCCTCGCCAAAGGCCCGCGGGTCTTCTTCTTCCTCTGCCTGTACCCGAACAGCCTTGGTCACACATAGCGATGGACTTCGTCACTGACCTTCCTGTATCCCATGGCAGCACTGTCATTTGGGTGGTCGATTCTCCAAAATGGCCCATTTCGTTCCACTCCCTGGCCTCCCTTCTGCGCCACAATTGGCGAAGCATTTCTTTTTGCACATTTTTCGTCTCCACGGACTGCCTACGCATATCGTCTCCGATAGAGGCGTTCAATTCGTCTCGAAATTCTGGAGAGCACTCTGCACCCAATTAAAGATTAAATTGAATTTTTCCTCCGCCTACCACCCGCAATCTAATGGACAAGTGGAGAGAATAAACCAAATCCTTGGTGACTACCTGCGACATTTTGTCTCCTCCCGCCAAGATGATTGGGTTGACCTGTTACCCTGGGCCGAATTCTCGTACAATTTCAAAGACTCTGAGTCATCCGCCAAGTCTCCATTCTTTGTGGTGTACGGCCATCACCCACTTCCCCCCCTCCCTATCCCCACTTCATCTGGAGTTCCTGCCGTAGATGATTTGACCCAGGACTTTTCCTCTATCTGGAAGGAGACTCAGAGGTCACTCTCGCTGGCCTCCTCTCGTATGAAGAAACATGCGGACAAGAAGAGAAGAATTCCTCCTGTCTTTGCCCCTGGTGACAAAGTGTGGCTCTCTGCCAAATATATTCGGTTCTGTGTCCCTAGCTACAAGCTGGGTCCACGTTACCTCGGGCCATTTAGGGTCAAAAGTCAAATCAACCCTGTCTCTTACAAGCTTCATCTTCCTCCTTCTCTTCGTATTCCTAACTCCTGTTTCCCTTCTCAAGACTCTCATTCTTAACCGCTTTTCTCCCAAGGTCACCGTTCCTGCTCCTGTCTCGGGCTCCTCTGACGTTTTCTCGGTTAAAGAAATTTTCGCTTCAAAGATTGTCAGAGGTAAAAAAAAATTTCTTGTTGATTGGGAGAATTGTGGTCCCGAGGAGAGGTCTTGGGAGCCAGAGGACAATATTCTAGACAAAGAACTCATCTACAGATTCCTTGGTTCCAAGAAGATGGGGAGACCCAAGGGGGGGGGGGGGGTACTGTCACGCCGAGCGCTCCGGGTCCCGCTGCTTCCCCGGAGCGCTCGCGGCGTGCTTCTGTATGCAGCGCTTCGGTCGGCACCGCTGACCGGGAGCGCTGTGTCCATGTCCTCGGAGGGGACGCGATCCGAGGTGCGGGACGTGCCCACTCTTGGATCGCGTCCCGTGTCTCTCACCCTCCACGTCCTCCTTCACTGCCCTCCCGGTGCCAGCTCTATGAAATTTAAAGGGCCAGTGCACCACTAATTGGTGCCTGGCCCAATCTGTTCTGAACACATAAAAACCCACTTCCCCTTCCTGTCCTTGCCGGATCTTGTTGCCTTGTGCCCTGAGAAAGCGTTATAGTGTGTCCCAAGCCTGTGTACCTTGACCTTCTGCTGTTGCCCCTGACTACGAACCTCGCTGCCTGCCCTGACCTTCTGCTACGTCTGACCTCGCCTCTGTCTAGTCCTTGTGTACCGCGCCAGTCTCAGCTGCCAGAGAGGTCGAGTCGCTACTGGGGAACACGACCTGGTAGTTACTGCCGCAGCAAGTCCATCCTGCTTTGCGGCGGGCTCTGGTGAACACCAGTAACTGCTTAGAACCGATTCCCCAGTACGGCCCGCGTCATCGCCTCTCTGGTACAGGGGATCCACCTCCAGTGTCTTCACCAGCCGCTAGTCCGGACCCTGACACCCCTTTAACCAATACTCACTTATACTTATGTATGTCTCTTTTGATATTTGTTCAATAAAATAATAAGATTTTATATAATTGGTTCTTTTTGAGTTATTATTTTGAGTATTATAAAATAATCCGGAGATTTTGCAGTTTTCATTTTGGCCACTAGGGCTCCAATATGTGATGATAAGGAGGAGGAGGCTGCTGGAAAGGGATATGTACAGTATTACAGTAAGAGGTGACACCTGGAGATAGAGAAGACAATAGATGATGCTCACAGATCAGCCTCCCCTTCCCTGTAGATAGAGAAGACAAGAGATGATGCTCATAGATCAGCCTCCCCCTCCCTGTAGATAGAGAAGACAAGAGATGATGCTCATAGATCAGCCTCCCCCTCCCTGTAGATAGAGAAGACAAGAGATGATGCTCATAGATCAGCCTCCCCCTCCCTGTAGATAGAGAAGACAATAGATGATGCTCATAGATCAGCCTCCCCCTCCCTGTAGATAGCGAAGACAATAGATGATGCTCACAGATGAGCCTCCCCCTCCCTGTAGATAGAGAAAACAATAGATGATGCTCACAGATCAGCCTCCCCCTCCCTGTAGAACATCTACGGCCAGAACATACATTCCTCTTGCTTTCTAAGAAGGAGACTGCACTTACCAGTATAGGAAATCCCATTAGAAAGTCGTATATAAATACAATCCCCGATATCAAATAAGTGATCTGCAGTGAAGTTTTAATGGGCTCCGATCCATCGATTGATGACCTTCGCTTCCCATGAGCGTCCTCCACCACAATAGTGGGCACATTGAATTTATTTTTGTCAACGTTCTGCCCAGTTTGTATAGAAAATGTCTGAAAAAGAGAGATTCCAATGCAGACGACCCCGACCACCACGCTGCCGCTGATCAGTAAGAGAAAGCACAGTCCGAAGCCAAGTCCAATCTCTGTAACAATAAAGCGGCAGTCCCCGGCATAGAACCTCTGAGTGGGGTTGTGCCATCCGACTGCGGGTAAGGTGGAAAGAATGAACGACACCATCCATATTCCCATCACTGTGTGCACGGCTTGCTTCTTTGTGTTGCTTAACCTAAGAAAAATATAAGCAAAATTACTATTAAACAGTATATATATGTCTCATACGTAAAAAATGACAATGATACATTTAAAGGATATATTCCAATATATAGAAGTAATCTTCACAAAAAATATAACTTTTTGCTATTTATCCTGTACTGATCCTGAGTTATATCCTGTATTATACTCCAGAGCTGTACTCACTATTCTACTGATGAGGTCACTGTGTACATATATTACATTACTGATCCTGTACTGATCCTGAGTTATATCCTGTATTATACCCCAGAGCTGTACTCACTATTCTGCTGGTGAGGTCACTGTGTACATATATTACATTACTGATCCTGTACTGATCCTGAGTTATATCCTGTATTATACTCCAGAGCTGTACTCACTATTCTGCTGGTGAGGTCACTGTGTACATATATTACATTACTGATCCTGTACTGATCCTGAGTTATATCCTGTATTATACTCCAGAGCTGTACTCACTATTCTGCTCGTGAGGTCACTGTGTATATACATTACTTATCCTGTACTGATCCTGAGTTATATCCTGTATTATACCCCAGAGCTGTACTCACTATTCTGCTGGTGAGGTCACTGTGTACATATATTACATTACTGATCCTGTACTGATCCTGAGTTATATCCTGTATTATACTCCAGAGCTGTACTCACTATTCTGCTGGTGAGGTCACTGTGTACATATATTACATTACTGATCCTGTACTGATCCTGAGTTATATCCTGTATTATACTCCAGAGCTGTACTCACTATTCTGCTGGTGAGGTCACTGTGTATATACATTACATTACTTATCCTGTACTTATCCTGAGTTATATCATGTATTATACTCCAGAGCTGTACTCACTATTCTGCTGGTGAGGTCACTGTGTACATACATTACATTACTTATCCTGTACTGATCCTGAGTTATATCATGTATTATACTCCAGAGCTGTACTCACTATTCTACTGATGAGGTCACTGTGTACATATATTACATTACTGATCCTGTACTGATCCTGATATATTCCCCTGTATACACCTGATATATTCCCCTGTATACACCTGATATATTCCCCTGTATACACCTTATATATCCCCTGTATACACCTGATATATTCCCCTGTATACACCTGATATATTCCCCTGTATACACCTTATATATCCCCTGTATACACCTGATATATTCCCCTGTATACACCTGATATATCCCCCTGTATACACCTTATATATCCCCTGTATACACCTCATATATCCCCCTGTATACACCTGATATATTCCCCTGTATACACCTGATATATCCCCCAGTATACACCTGATATATTCCCCTGTATACACCTGATATATTCCCCTGTATACACCTCATATATCCCCCTGTATACCCCTGATATATTCCCCTGTATACACCTGATATATCCCCTGTATACACCTGATATATCCCCCTGTATACACCTTATATATCCCCTGTATACACCTCATATATCCCCCTGTATACACCTTATATATTCCCCTGTATACACCTGATATATCCCCCTGTATACACCTTATATATTCCCCTGCATACACCTGATATATCCCCCTGTATACACCTGATATATTCCCCTGTATACACCTCATATATCCCCCTGTATACACCTCATATATCCCCTGTATACACCTTATATATCCCCTGTACAGTCGTGGAGATAATATATTCCCCTGTATACACCTTATATATCCCCCTGCATACACCTGATATATCCCCCTGTATACACCTGATATATTCCCCTGTATACACCTGATATATCCCCCTGTATACACCTTATATATTCCCCTGTATACACCTGATATATCCCCCTGTATACACCTTATATATCCCCTGTATACACCTCATATATCCCCCTGTATACACCTTATATATCCCCTGTATACACCTCATATATCCCCCTGTATACACCTGATATATCCCCCTGTATACACCTTATATATTCCCCTGTATACACCTTATATATTCCCCTGTATACACCTGATATATTCCCCTGTATACACCTGATATATTCCCCTGTATACACCTGATATATTCCCCTGTATACACCTGATATATTCCCCTGTATACACCTTATATATCCTCCTGTATACACCTTATATATCCCCCTGTATACACCTTATATATTCCCCTGTATACACCTGATATATTCCTCTGTATACACCTGATATATTCCCCTGTATACACCTGATATATTCCCCTGTATACACCTGATATATCCCCCTGTATACACCTTATATATTCCCCTGTATACACCTTATATATTCCCCTGTATACACCTTATATATTCCCCTGTATACACCTGATATATTCCCCTGTATACACCTGATATATTCCCCTGTATACACCTGATATATTCCCCTGTATACACCTGATATATTCCCCTGTATACACCTTATATATCCTCCTGTATACACCTTATATATCCCCCTGTATACACCTTATATATTCCCCTGTATACACCTGATATATTCCCCTGTATACACCTGATATATTCCCCTGTATACACCTGATATATTCCCCTGTATACACCTGATATATCCCCCTGTATACACCTTATATATTCCCCTGTATACACCTGATATATCCCCCTATATAAACCTTATATATCCCCTGTATACACCTCATATATCCCCTGTATACACCTCATATATTCCCCTGTATACACCTGATATATTCCCCTGTATACACCTGATATATCCCCCTGTATACACCTTATATATTCCCCTGTATACACCTGATATATCCCCCTGTATACACCTTATATATCCCCTGTATACACCTCATATATCCCCTGTATACACCTGATATATCCCCCTGTATACACCTTATATATCCCCTGTATACACCTCATATATCCCCTGTATACACCTGATATATCCCCCTGTATACACCTTATATATCCCCTGTATACACCTCATATATCCCCTGTATACACCTCATATATCCCCCTGTATACACCTCATATATCCCCTGTATACACCTCATATATCCCCTGTATACACCTCATATATCCCCCTGTATACACCTTATATATCCCCTGTACAGTCGTGGAGATAATATATTCCGTCGCGCAGCCATGAATTCATTGTGGATCTGAAGGTCAGGGAAGGAATATCAGTTTTCTAGGTCACCGGATCTCATCCATAAACATGAAAATCCACTACAAATGGGAATTTGTGATCCTGACTATTAATAAAATAACCGTAACTCCCATTAATATGACAACAAAACGTGAACAATTCCCCGAAAACAATCAATAGGGAAATCGTATCCTCCGCGTCTCCAATGATTTCTCCATCTAGAATTTCCACATGGCCGGAATATAATATTATCTCCAATAACAAACATAAACCGGATCGCACGTAATTCCTCTAAAGATAGTGACAGCGACAGCGCAGCGTCCGCGCCGAGACAGATTTATCACCGGCCGCCCCATGTATTGATTCCGGGGGTAATTTAGTCATTATCCTCACATTATGAGCCTAAATTGGTGCAAAATGGAAAAAGGGATCAATCGTTTCTTGTGAAAAATTAGAAAATTTCTGGCGTTTTATTTTGTAATCA
This sequence comes from Hyla sarda, assembly GCF_029499605.1. Classification (NCBI taxonomy): domain Eukaryota; kingdom Metazoa; phylum Chordata; class Amphibia; order Anura; family Hylidae; genus Hyla; species Hyla sarda. The sequence continues at coordinate 140,933,413 of NC_079198.1, read as the reverse complement.
TTTTTTTAATGGGATTCACTGTGCGGTAACATTGATCTTCTCGTTATTCTGGGGGTCGGTACGATTGTGGCAATACCCAGTGTATACAGCTTTTTATTTTCTTTTTCCTTTTCACAATAAAATCCTTTTTATTGGTACCATTTCTGGGATACATGTTACTTTTTCATATTTTTTATTCCATGCTTTGGACTAAAATTAGGGCATTTTTTTTGCTTTTTTGTTGTTTTATTTTTCTTTTTTTTTGCGGTGTTCAAAGTGCGGGATAAAAAACATTATCCTTTTATTGTACAAGTCATTACAAACGTAGCAATAACTTTTTTTTGTGATACACAGAGCTTTTTCGGGAAAGGGGCATTAAATCTTTTTTTTTTTTTTTTTTTTACACTTTATTTATTTATTGAAAATCCTTTTCTTTTGATACTTTTCCTGTTATACTATCTATACCATACATCTGGATTGCAGCACAGCAGAGCTGTCAGTATTACCTGACATTCAGCCTGTGCTATCCTGCCTGTGGCTGGACCTCCCTAGAGGCTGCCATATTAGGCAGACAGGAGGCCATCAGGTGACCTCCTTCTGCCATGGCAACCAATGGATCGCCATTGGGAAACAGGGGGAGCCCCCTCCCCTTGTCAACCCCATAGATGCCGTGATCAGTAATGATCACGGCAACCATGGGGTTAATGCTGTCGAGACTGACACGATCCCGGTCTCAGCAGCTGCGGTGGGACCCTCGCTGTGATTGACTGACAGGTCCCACCGAAGATCTCATGCAGCGCATCACGCTGTGCAGGATATTGCTAGGACGTATGCATATGGCCAGTTGCACGAACATACAGGGCTCAAGTCCTGCAGGAACGTATGGGAACTGAGTTCCCATTAGTAGGAGTCCTGGAGGACCAGCCCTTGAGTAGAAGAGTCCCCACACTTTTTTTTCCAGGACTTGACCCCTGCAAACATGTCAGCAGCTGGGACATATGCAGAGATCATGGGCGGGAAAGGGTTAAAGCAGAGCTTTGATTGGTTGCTTTGGGCTGAAAGTTGAGCAGTAATTGGTTGCTATGGGCTAATCGTTGAGCTGTGATTGGTTGCTATGGGATGAAAGTTGAGCAGTCATCGGTTTCTATGGGCTGAAAGTTGAGCTGTGATTGGTTGCTATGGGCTGAAAGTTGAGCTGTGATCGGTTGCTATGGGCTGAAAGTTGAGCTGTGATTGGTTGCTATGGGCTGAAAGTTGAGCTGTGATCGGTTGCTATGGGCTGAAAGTTGAGCTGTGATTGGTTGCTATGGGCTGAAAGTTGAGCTGTGATCGGTTGCTATGGGCTGAAAGTTGAGCTGTGATTGGTTGCTATGGGCTGAAAGTTGAGTAGTAATTGGTTGCTATGGGCTAAAAGTTGAGCTGTGATTGGTTGCTATGGGCTGAAAATAATTGGTTGCTATGGGCTAAAAGTTGAGCGGTGATTGGTTGATATGGGCTGAAATATGAGCTGTGATTGGTTGCTATGTGCTAAAAGTTGAGCTGGGATAGGTTGCTATGGGCAAAAACAGACAGTTTTTGTTTCAGGTGAATTGATAAACCCAGGCCTGTGTAGTTTAAAATTCTGAGAGTTAACTCTTTAAGGCAGAGCTGGTGCAAAATCTATTGACAAAAAGGCGTAGTGCGGTGGACTCAGGTGTTGCAAAACTACAGCTCCCAGTATGCCTGGATAGCCTCTGGCTGGGAGTTGTGGTTTTGCAACATCTGAAGGTTTACACTTTTGAGAACACTCATCTAGCGCTTTCTGGAGACCCTTCCCCTCCCACAATGTGTAAAGGCCCTGTCATGAACAGGGAGCAGGGAGAAGTGAGCCCTTAGCTGTCCCTAAAAACAACTCTCCCTACCTACTTGCTCATTCATCCTAAACGATGGTTCGACAACTGGGAGCCGGTCACTTCCTGCGCTAAAGTGCATGGGCGTAAGAGTCAAACAAACCAAAACCAAATAATGGGAATACTACTAAGCTACAAACAGATGTACCAGGCAGGATATAGCAAACTAACAAACAGTTCAAGAACCACACTAGAAACCCCCACTCCAATCATGGAGGGACATCAATACCAAAGCCAAATAGGCTCCTAGCTAACAGGCACACACCACAGTGTGAACAGGATACAGGGGTAGGAGGGAATAAAAATACTAAATACAAGCAAACACAAAGACTCACTCACTCCTAGATAGACGGAATAGCACAAAGTAGAGGGACCCCCCCCCCCCCCCCCACAGACCTTCTGCCCTTTCTACATGGGCCTTAAGCTGGTCATATACCTTAGGTTAAAATCGGCAAAACCCACCAATTTTGGTGGAATCGTCCGACCAACTAATTTGTATTGGGCTCACTATCTTAAGGAGAAGGATCTGGTTGAATTTGGTCATCGGCTATCTAAATGTGTGGACTACTTTAGAGCAATGGTAGATGATGCCTTTATGATTTATAAGGTGAAGTATATAGACAGGCAGTAGCTTCATGGGACACACTTTATCCCACTACAGATTTTTTGGAAATGATGTAACTACATAGTACCAAAATATAGAAGCCCCATACATAAATCTTCTGGCCAATGCAGGGTGACTTGTTGACACCCTCCTGACACCAAGCACCCAAGGTTGATATGGTGAGACATGTTCATGGGTGGGTCTCCTGCATGATAGATGAAGACCACCATTCCATATTTTCTATTTTATAAAGTAAGGATTATGGCAACATTTTTGAATTTTCGAGCATATAGAATCAGGTTATGTGTAGGCGCCATTTTAGACACATGGAAACATCTGGAACACCTGGTGGGACACTTGGTCCTATATCTCTTCAGAACTTTCACTACATTAAATGACCAGTTCCCAACTACTTGATATAATAAGGTCATAGAAAACCCTAAATGTTTCTTCTTTAGAAAATGGGGGGGAATTTAACAAGGGATTTAGACAAGTTTTTTTGCAGTGAAGTGGGGCTAAAAAATTGCAAGCGCATTGTATGTGACTTTTTTGCGCCTTTTCCCGACACAGCAGATTACTGAGAAATGACAGTCAAATCTGTGTTCGTGGATGCAGTGGTCAGAAAGTTTAGAAAATTTATGACTAAAATGTCACATAAATGCAAAAATGGTCCTGTTAAACACTACATATCAGGGTGCAAAAATGAGCAATCATACAGCCCTGAATATGGAAAATAAGAAGGTTATAGGGGGGTCAGCAATGCAACACAGCAACACACAGCACATTACACACTTTTCCTTTCAGTGTGAAATTGATTGTGCTGAGGTGATTTCCGCGAGCTGCGTATCGCTCAGATATATTTATCATATGTTCTGCGACATTTCATAAATTTGGCGCACGTCAGCACTTTCACAGCAGAAGATTATTGACTGTAAAACACGTCCACCATAGACAAAAATAATATATTCCCCCCCCCCAGGGCTTTTCCCAGGATTCCGGAGACCTACCTGTAGTTTACCGGCCAGCGCACCATCCACATGCGGTGATAGGATAGAGAGGTGACAGAGAAGCAGGTGACAAGGCTTAAGGTATAGAAGGTAGAGACGAACACTTTGCAGACCCCCTCGTTCCACTCATAGTCTGAGTGCTGTTTCCTTAGCTGGACCACCGAGTACATGGTGATGGGTATGGCCATGTTAAGGATATGAGTCCCGGCCAAGGTGCAGATTAAAAACTCCAAAGGCTTCCATTTCTTCTGTTTGGCACTTATACTGAGAATCCCCCAGGCGTTCGCTAATAGTGAGATCCCTGAACATATAAGCCAGGCTACCGCGTTGTTGTGCAGTCTCTGCTCATCATTCATGGTGGAGGGTGAAGGCACCATTAGGAGAAGACAGCAGTGGATCAGATATGGAGACCAGCAATAATGTTAAATGCATCTTCTGGTACAAGGTGTTAGGCTAGTGGTAGTGTATTCTGAAAAATCACAATATCCCCATCGTGGCTGCACAACCTGTAAGACAATAATATACGGATAGACCATTAACATTATATAGCGGTGCAGGTATCAATATGTATCACTGAGCTTAGATTCATCCTATTAATTTAGACAATGACCTTAAGGAGTCAACACGATAAGACCAGGTTGGGTCACATGAAATGGTGTTATATAGTTCTGTAATATCTGACTCCTAGATTATGATTATTCCATACTGTACCTCTGTATATACAAGAATATACCTACTATAATACTGCTCTTATATACAAGAATATAACTACTATAATACTGCCTCCTATATACAAGAATATAACTACTATAATACTGCTCCTATATACAAGAATATAACTACTATAATACTGCTCCTATATACAAGAATATAACTACTATAATACTGCCTCCTATATACAAGAATATAACTACTATAATACTGCTCCTATATACAAGAATATAACTACTATAATACTGCTCCTATATACAAGAATATAACTTCTATAATACTGCTACTATATACAAGAATATAACTACTATAATACAGCTCCTATATACAAGAATATAACTACTATAATACTGCTCCTATATACAAGAATATAACTACTATAATACTGCTCCTATATTCAAGAATAGAACTACTATAATACTGCTCCTATATACAAGAATATAACTTCTATAATACTGCTACTATATACAAGAATATAACTACTATAATACAGCTCCTATATACAAGAATATAACTACTATAATACTGCTCCTATATACAAGAATATAACTACTATAATACTGCTCCTATATACAAGAATATAACTACTATAATACTGCTCCTATATACAAGAATATAACTACTATAATACTGCTCCTATATTCAAGAATATAACTGCTATAATACTGCTCCTCTCCTATATACAAGAATATACCTACTATAATACTGCCTCCTATATGCAAGAATATAACTACTATAATACTGCTCCTATATACAAGAATATAACTACTATAATACTGCTCCTATATACAAGAATATAACTACTATAATACTGCCCCCTATATACAAGAATATAACTACTATAATACTGCTCCTATATACAAGAATATAACAACTATAATACTGCTCCTATATACAAGAATATAATTACTATAATACTGCTCCTATATACAAGAATATAACTACTATAATACTGCTCCTATATATATATACAAGAATATAACTACTATAATACTGCTCCTATAAACAAGAATATAACTACTATAATACTGCTCCTATACACAAGAATATAACTACTATAATACTGCTCCTATATATATACAAGAATATAACTATTATAATACTGCTCCTATATACAAGAATATAACTACTATAATGCTGCTCCTATATACAAGAATAAAACTACTATAATACTGCTCCTATATACAAGAATATAACTACTATATTACTGCTCCTATATAGAAGAATATAACTACTATAATACTGCTCCTATATAGAAGAATATAACTACTATAATACTGCTCCTATATACAAGAATATAACTACTATAATACTGCTCCTATATACAAGAATATCACTACTATAATACTGCTCCTATATACAAGAATATAACTACTATAATACTGCTCCTATATACAAGAATATAACTACTATAATACTGCTCCTATATTCAAGAATATAACTACTATAATACTGCTCCTATATACAAGAATATAACTACTATAATACTGCTCCTATATACAAGAATATAATTACTATAATACTGCTCCTATATACAAGAATATAACTACTATAATACTGCTCCTATAAACAAGAATATAACTACTATAATACTGCTCCTATATATATACAAGAATATAACTATTATAATACTGCTCCTATATACAAGAATATAACTACTATAATGCTGCTCCTATATACAAGAATAAAACTACTATAATACTGCTCCTATATAGAAGAATATAACTACTATAATACTGCTCCTATATAGAAGAATATAACTACTATAATACTGCTCCTATATAGAAGAATATAACTACTATAATACTGCTCCTATATACAAGAATATAACTACTATAATACTGCTCCTATATACAAGAATATCACTACTATAATACTGCTCCTATATACAAGAATATAACTACTATAATACTGCTCCTATATACAAGAATATAACTACTATAATACTGCTCCTATATTCAAGAATATAACTACTATAATACTGCTCCTATATACAAGAATATAACTACTATAATACTGCTCCTATATACAAGAATATAATTACTATAATACTGCTCCTATATACAAGAATATAACTACTATAATACTGCTCCTATATATATACAAGAATATAACTACTATAATACTGCTCCTATACACAAGAATATAACTACTATAATACTGCTCCTATATATATACAAGAATATAACTATTATAATACTGCTCCTATATACAAGAATATAACTACTATAATACTGCTCCTATATACAAGAATATAACTACTATAATGCTGCTCCTATATACAAGAATAAAACTACTATAATACTGCTCCTATATACAAGAATATAACTACTATAATACTGCTCCTATATAGAAGAATATAACTACTATAATACTGCTCCTATATACAAAAATATAACTACTATAATACTGCTCCTATATACAAGAATATAACTACTATAATACTGCTCCTATATACAAGAATATCACTACTATAATACTGCTCCTATATACAAGAATATAACTACTATAATACTGCCTCCTATATACAAGAATATAACTACTATAATACTGCCTCCTATATACAAGAATATAACTACTATAATACTGCCTCCTATATACAAGAATAAAACTACTATAATACTGCTCCTATATACAAGAATATAATACTATAATACTGCTCCTATATAGAAGAATATAACTACTATAATACTGCTCCTATATACAAGAATATAACTACTATAATACTGCTCCTATATAGAAGAATATAACTACTATAATACTGCTCCTATATACAAGAATATAACTACTATAATACTGCTCCTATATACAAGAATATAACTAGTATAATACTGCTCCAATATACAAGAATATAACTACTATAATACTGCCCCTATATAAAAGAATATAACTACTATAATACTGCTCCTATATACAAGAATATAACTACTATAATACTGCTCCTATATATATACAAGAATATAACTACTATAATACTGCTCCTATATACAAGAATATAACTACTATAATACTGCTCCTATATATATACAAGAATATAACTACTATAATACTGCCCCTATATACAAGAATATAACTACTATATTACTGCTCCTATATCCACGAATATAACTACTATAATACTGCTCCTATATCCAAGAATATAACTACTATAATACTGCTCCTATATACAAGAATATAACATCTATAATACTGCTCCTATATACAAGAATATAACATCTATAATACTGCTCCTATATACAAGAATTTAACATCTATAATACTGCTCCTATATACAAGAATATAACTACTATAATACTGCCTCCTACATACAAGAATATAACTACTATAATACTGCCTCCTATATACAAGAATATAACTACTATAATACTGCTTCTATATACAAGAATATAACTAATATAATACTGCACCTATATACAAGAATATAACTACTATAATACTGCTTCTATATACAAGAATATAACTACTATAATACTGCTTCTATATACAATAATATAACTACTATAATTCTGCTCCTATATACAAGAATATAACTACTATAATACTGCCTCCTATATACAAGAATATAACATCTATAATACTGCTCCTATATACAAGAATATAACTACTATAATACTGCTCCTATATACAAGAATATAACTACTATATACTGCTTGTTACGCCGAGCGCTCCGGGTCCCCGCTCCTCCCCGGAGCGCTCGCTTCACTCTTCCCGCTGCAGCGCTCCGGTCACATCCTCTGACCCGGGGCGCTGCGATTCCGCTGCCAGCCGGGATGCGATTCGCGATGCGGGTAGCGCCCGCTCGCGATGCGCACCCCGGCTCCCGTACCTGACTCGCTCTCCGTCTGTTCTGTCCCGGCGCGCGCGGCCCCGCTCCCTAGGGCGCGCGCGCGCCGGGTCTCTGCGATTTAAAGGGCCACTGCGCCGCTGATTGGCGCAGTGGTTCCAATTAGTGTGTTCACCTGTGCACTTCCCTATATCACCTCACTTCCCCTGCACTCCCTTGCCGGATCTTGTTGCCATTGTGCCAGTGAAAGCGTTCCTTGTGTGTTCCTAGCCTGTGTTCCAGACCTTCTGCCGTTGCCCCTGACTACGATCCTTGCTGCCTGCCCCGACCTTCTGCTACGTCCGACCTTGCTTCTGCCTTCTCCCTTGTACCGCGCCTATCTTCAGCAGCCAGAGAGGTTGAGCCGTTGCTAGTGGATACGACCTGGTCACTACCGCCGCAGCAAGACCATCCCGCTTTGCGGCGGGCTCTGGTGAAAACCAGTAGTGGCTTAGAACCGGTCCACTAGCACGGTCCACGCCAATCCCTCTCTGGCACAGAGGATCCACTACCTGCCAGCCGGCATCGTGACACTGCTCCTATATACAAGAATATAACATCTATAATACTGCTCCTATATACAAGAATATAACTACTATAATACTGCCTCCTACAAACAAGAATATAACTACTATAATACTGCCTCCTATATACAAGAATATAACTACTATAATACTGCTTCTATATACAAGAATATAACTAATATAATACTGCACCTATATACAAGAATATAACTACTATAATACTGCTCCTATATACAAGAATATAACTACTATAATACCGCTCCTATATACAAGAATATCACTACTATAATACTGCTCCTATATACAAGAATATAACTACTATAATACTGCCTCCTATATACAAGAAAATAACTACTATAATACTGCTCCTATATACAAGAATATAACTACTATAATACTGCTCCTATATACAAGAATATAACTACTATAATACTGCTTCTATATACAAGAATATAACTACTATAATACTGCTCCTATATACAAGAATATAACTACTATAATACTGCTCCTATATAATTACTATAATACTGCCCCTATATACAAAAATATAACTACTATATTAGTGCTCCTTAACTCTATAGACAAGACTATTGCTATGACACTGTCCTCGGGGTCAGGAATGTAGATCTGAACAGGTAGAGAAATGTTCCTGACCAAGGTGTCACATCCAGTACGGTATATAGTTCTGTAAACCACACGTCTCCATCCTAACTGCACATAGCAGCTGTTGTCCTCGGGGATGAACTTCTCTCTCAGGACACAGAGTTTCACTTGTAGGTAAGTGCTGTTTCCTCTGGTAAGTACTGTTTCCTCTGGTAAGTGCTCTCCACGCTGCCTCCATCCTCTTACTCTGCACCTGTAACATCTTTCTGCAGATATTTTTGTCTCGGAGCCTTGAACACTTTTTCTTTTCTCAGTACAGAATGTGATAAAGCGATGAATCATAGAGAGGGCTTCATAATGCGACCGAAATACCCGAGTGCGGCCATACGTCTGTCATGTGACCTTTACATCCTAATAATCACATTCTGCCATCGCTTTCATCTCCATCTCATTCATAATCCTTTAAACACCTTGTGTAAAGGGAAGAAATACATTTGGTTTTTCGGTGGCTTTTATCTTTTAGTTTTCGGAAAGGAATATATTACCGCCAGTCGTGTCTGAGAACTAAAGACCTGAGAAAACAAGAAGATGACCAAAATGTCCTCCTGCACCCCAACCGTTCCTCTAAGTCCTAGGTCATACAAACATGAGGTTAATGGTCGGCACTCCTTGTACAGAGGTGGTGCTCGTGGCAGGGGAATCCAACAAGTAGGAGAAAGAGACCCAGCACTCACCAAAATTGCTCAAGTAAGGTGAAGTTTATTCACAGAAAGATTATAACAGGACGTGTTTCTGTCTAAAGTCTACAGAGTAAGGCAAATACTTCCGAAACGCACCCTGTTATACCCTTCATGTGAATTAACTTTACCTTACTTCAGCAATTTTGGTGAGTGCCGGATCTCTTTCTACTACAAACATGGGTAAGGCCATGTTCACACGACAGAATTTCTGTGCAGAATTCTGCATTGAAATTCCTTCCGGAGATTCCGCAGCATCAGAGTCCCATTGATTTCTTTGGGATTCTGCTGCGCTGTTCACATTGCAGAATTTCCACCACGGAAACATCTGGCACCAAAATTCGAATTCCAGTATCCACTGAAAGGATAGATATGTCTATTCTTTTGCGGACTCTGCTCGGAAATGCATTGCCGTCTATGAGACGACACATTTCCGTGCAGTCATAGCGCCAGTATGTTATGCCAGTGCTCTGCTGTCGGGGCAATGTTCGCACAGAGATTTTACGTGCAGACATTAGCCCGTGTGAACATAGCCAAACTGGTGCAACCGAAAGCTCTTGAGTCCCAATCTAAAATCTGCAAGAGGGTCCTCACCTGCACCGAGGCATTTATAGTGCTGGTGTCTCTTATGTGGGGGATCTTAAAGGGGTACTCTGCCCCTAGACATCTTAACCTCTATCCAAAGGATAAGATGTCTGATTGGGAACCCCGTGATCTTGGCTGCAGCACCTCAGACATCCGGTGCACGGCTTGCCGGATGACTGGCGATGCGGGACGGAGGCTTGTGACATCACGGCCAAGCCCCGCTCGTGACGTTACGGCCATGCCCCCTCAATGCAAGTCTATGGGAGGGGGCGTGACGCCCCCTCCCATAAACTTGCATTGAGGGTGTGTGGCTGTGACATCACGAGCCTCTGGCGTTGCACCCGACACTCTAAACGAACACTGAGTGCAGCAGGCAGATCGTTGAGGTCCCCAGCGGCGAGACCCCCGTGATCAGACATCTTTTCCCCTATCCTTTGGATAGGGGATAAGATGTCTAGGGGCGGAGTACCCCTTTAAAAAGCATTCTAGCACCAGGCCCTAGGGTTATACACCCCAATGATACTGGATATAGGTAGCAGCTCTTGTTGACCAATGGGATGCTCCATGGCTCCATTGGCAGTGTATTGTGTTGCCCCCATTGGCTGCACTGACCCAGACAATCCTATGGACTTACGTTGTAATTGGGTCTCATTAGCGCACTCTCCTCCCGTCACATTCTAGCGATCGGTCGGGGTCTGAACACTCAGACCCTGTCTGATCAAAACTTTTGAGCTGTCTCTACAACATATTAAAAGTTGTTTTTAAGTGACAGTGCCCATTTAAGGTTGGGTTCCCACACAGGAATCGGTTCAGTATCTTTTACCATTACAGTTTCCTCTATGTTGGTTCTACTTCTGGTTTTGGCTTGAAATACCGACCAAAAAGTCTGTTTCACACGGCAGTGTCCGGCTCAGTATTTCGCATCAGTATTAAAAGACAAAATCAAAAGTGGAACCTACAGAGATAAAAACGCAACGGAAAGATTTGTCCCTTCTGGGCCCATTCCTGATTTTGGCTTAAAGGGGCACTCCCGTGAAAAACAATTATTTTTAAATCAGCTGGTGCCAGAATGTTAAACAGATTTGTAAATTACTTCTATTTAAAAATCTTAACCCTTCCAGTACTTATCAGCTGCTGTATGCTCCACAGGAAGTTATTTTCTTTTTAAATTTATTTTCTGTCTGACCCAGTGCTCTCTGCTGACACCTCTGTCTATTTCAGGAACTGTCCAGAGGAGGAGCAAATCCCCATAGCAAACCTCTCCTGCTCTGGACAGTTCCTGACATGGACAGAGGTGTCAGCAGAGAGCACTGTGATCAGACTGGAAAGAACTACACAACTTCCAGTGGAGCATACAGCAGCTGATAAGTACTGGAAGGGTTAAGATCTTTAAATAGAAGTAATTTAAAAATGTGTTTAACCTTCCGGCACCAGCTTAATATAAAAAATATATGTTTTTCACCGGAGTACCCCTTTAAGGGACTAAGCCAGATACTCCATATGCGATACCAGCCTTAGTGTCAGCCTTGTAACCAAACCCTCCAAGTGAAATGGGCCTCTGCCATCACTAGTCTGGGGGGAGCGTTCATCTCTATTAGACTTTTTCACAATAGCATAATACCGATGTGTTTTTGGGGTCAATTGGGGCGACAAGTCCTGGCCCGAGGCCCCAGTGGTTCTGATCAATAGTAACATAGTTAATAAGGTTGAAAAAAGTCCATCAAGTTCAACCTATAACCCTAATGAGTCCCTACTGATCCAGAGGAGGCAAAAAAAAAAACTCATACTAGAGGTAAAAATTCCTTCCCGACTCCAAATATCAGAATAAATCCCTGGATCAATGCTCTGTCCCTATAAATCTATTGTACATAACCAGCGATGTTATTATTCTCCAAAAATGCATCCAGACCCTTTTATATTCTTTTACAGAGTTCCCCATGACACCTCCTCCGGGAGAGAATTCCACAGTCTCACTGCTCTTACAGTAAAGAACCCCCGTCTGTGCTGGTGTAGAAACCTTCTTTCCTCTAGACGTAGAGGATGTCCCCTTGTTATAGATACAGTCCTGGGTATAAATAGATCATGGAGAGATCTCTGTACAGTCCTGATATATTATATATATTATTAGGTCACCTCCTTGTTATATATACAGTCCTGGGTATAAATAGATCATGGAGAGATCTCTGTACTGTCCTGATATATTATATATATTATTAGGTCACCTCCTTGTTATATATACAGTCCGGGGTATAAATAGATCATGGAGAGATCTCTGTACTGTCCTGATATATTATATATATTATTATGTCACCTCCTTGTTATATATACAGTCCTGGGTATAAATAGATCATGGAGAGATCTCTGTACTGTCCTGATATATTATATATATTATTAGGTCACCCCCTTGTTATATATATACAGTCCTGGGTATAAATAGATTGAGGAGAGATCTCTGTACTGTCCTGATATATTATATATATTATTAGGTCACCTCCTTGTTATATATACAGTCCTGGGTATAAATAGATCATGGAGAGATCTCTGTACTGTCCTGATATATTATATATATTATTAGGTCACCTCCTTGGTATATATACAGTCCTGGGTATAAATAGATCATGGAGAGATCTCTGTACTGTCCTGATATATTATATATATTATTAGGTCACCTCCTTGTTATATATACAGTCCTGGGTATAAATAGATCATGGAGAGATCTCTGTACTGTCCTGATATATTATATATATTATTAAGTCACCTCCTTGTTATATATACAGTCCTGGGTATAAATAGATCATGGAGAGATCTCTGTACTGTTCCCGGATATATTTATACATAGTTATTAGGTCGCCCCTAAGCCTTCTTTTTTCTACATTAATCTGGGTACTGTAGTCCTCCCATTCCCCATATTACTCTGGTTGCCCGTCTTTGAACCCTCTCCAGCTCCACTATATCTTTTGTGTACACTGGTGCCCAGTACTGTACACAGTATTCCATGTGTGGTCTGACCAGTACTGTACACAGTATTCTATGTGGGGTCTGACCAGTACTGTACACAGTATTCTATGTGTGGTCTGACCAGTACTGTACACAGTATTCTATGTTTGGTCTGACCAGTACTGTACACAGTATTCCATGTGTGGTCTGACCAGTACTGTACACAGTATTCCATGTGTGGTCTGACCAGTACTGTACACAGTATTCTATGTGTTGTCTGACCAGTACTGTGCACAGTATTCTATGTGTGGTCTGACCAGTACTGTACACAGAATTCCATGTGTGGTCTGACCAGTACTGTACACAGTATTCCATGTGTGGTCTGACCAGTACTGTACACAGTATTCTATGTGTGGTCTGACCAGTACTGTATACAGTATTCTATGTGTGGTCTGACCAGTTCTGTACACAGTATTCTATGTGTGGTCTGACCAGTACTGTACACAGTATTCTATGTGTGGTCTGACCAGTACTGTACACAGTATTCCATGTGTGGTCTGACCAGTACTGTACACAGTATTCTATGTGTGGTCTGACCAGTACTGTACACAGTATTCTATGTGTGGTCTGACCAGTACTGTACACAGTATTCCATGTGTGGTCTGACCAGTACTGTACACAGTATTCCATGTGTGGTCTGACCAGTACTGTACACAGTATTCCATGTGTGGTCTGACCAGTACTGTACACAGTATTCTATGTGTGGTCTGACCAGTTCTGTACACAGTATTCTATGTGTGGTCTGACCAGTACTGTACACAGTATTCCATGTGTGGTCTGACCAGTACTGTACACAGTATTCTATGTGTGGTCTGACCAGTACTGTACACAGTATTCTATGTGTGGTCTGACCAGTACTGTACACAGTATTCTATGTGTGGTCTGACCAGTACTGTACACAGTATTCCATGTGTAGTCTGACTAGGGATTTGTACAGCAGTAGAATTATTTCCTTGTCGTGGGCATCTATGCCCCTATTGATGCACCCCATGATTTTATTTGCCTTGGCAGCAGCAGCTGCCCGACACTGGTCACTACAGCTAAATTCACTGTTAACCAAAAAAGTCCTTTTCCACGTCAGTTGTCCCAAATGATCTCCCATTTAATACATAATCCCAGCCCGGATTTTTCTTCCCATGTGCATTACCTTACATTTATCAGTGTTCAACCTCATCTGCCACTTCCCAGCCCAAACCTGCAATCTATCCAGATCCATTTGTAATAGTGCACTGTCCTCTATAGTGTTATCTACTATATACAGTGCACTGTCCTCTGTTGTGTTATCTACTATACACAGTGCACTGTCCTCTATTGAGTTATCTACTATACACAGTGCACTGACCTCTATTGTTTTATCTACTATATACAGTGCACTGTCCTCTATTTTGCTTACCGCTTTACAGAGTTTAGTATCATCTGCAAAGATTTCTACTTTACTATTCAACCCCTCTACAAGGTCATTAATGAATATATTAAATAGAACAGGACCCAAGACGGACCCCTGTGGTTCCCACTAGTAACAGTCACCCAATCAGATTAAGTAACATTAATAACCACCCTCTGTTTCCTATCACTGAGCCAGTTACTTACCCACTTACACACATTCTCCATCAGCCCAATCCTTCTCATTTTATGCACCAATCTTTTATGTGGCACCGTATCAAATGCTTTGTAAAAATCCAGATATCCGACATCCAGCGATTCCCCCTGGTCCAGTCTGGAGCTCACCTCCTCATAAAAGCTGATCAGGTGACAGGATCGATCCCTCATAAAGCCATGCTGATATGGGGTCATACATTTTTTAAATCAAAATACTCCAAAATAGCATCTCTTAGAAAACCATCAAACAATTTACATACAACGGAGGTTAAACTAGCAGCTTGGTAATTCCCGGGGTCGCCTTTTGACCCCTTTTTAAACATTGGCACCACATTTGCCATGCACCAGTCCTGGGGAACAGTCCCTGTTACTATAGATTCCTTGAATATTAAAAATAGGGGTCTGTCTATTACATTACTTAATTCCTTTAGAACACGGGGGTGAATGCCATCTGGACCTGGCGATTTGTCTATTTAGATTTTTTGTAGGCGGCACTGTACTTCTTCCTGGGTTACACAGGTGACTTGTACTTCTTCCTGGGTTAGACAGGTGACATGTACTTCTTCCTGGGTTAGACGGGTGACCTCTACTTCTTCCTGGGTTAGACAGGTGACCTGTACTTCTTCCTGGGTTAGACAGGTGACCTGTACTTCTTCCTGGGTTAGACAGGTGACCTGTACTTCTTCCTGGGTTAGACAGGTGACCTGTACTTCTTCCTGGGTTAGACAGGTGACCTGCACTGGGGAGTTTACCTTATCTTGCTGTATATCACCTGGCATTTTATTTTCCTCAGTGAATACAGTGAAGAAGAATTAGTTTAATATATTTTCTTTTTCCTGATCCCCGTTTATGATTTCTTCACTGACATTTTGGATATAGTGGTCAGCACTTCCATGGATCGTGGTGGTGCGCATGGCAAAATAAGTCCAATAGATTAGAAAAGGCCCAGCACTCACCAAGGTAGCTGCAACAAGGTGATTTTCTACACATCATAGGTGTGACGCGTCCTGCTATATGATGTGAATAAAAATACCTTGTTGCAGCTACCATGGTGAGTGCTGGGCCTTTTCTCTTCTATAGTTTTGATCAATGACCACGGTTGGGACAGGACTTGTGGCCATAATGTGCTAGTGAGAAACTGATCTAACCCAGAAAAGTCCTTCCACCAACATGGCTACGGCATTGAGAAGGGTCATCATCTTGTCTGTTCTCTTTATTCCTGGGCCAAGTGAAGACTTCTGGGTAACTTCTGATGGAATTGGGTAGAGGAGACTGGACCATATATATATATATATACTGAGCTATGGGAATCTATGGGATGAAGATCATCACTCATCGCTCTCCTCTGTAAGGATTAAGACCAACCTAATGGAACCATCTCCATTTCCTAGAGATTAGTTTGCAACAGTGCCACAAAGCATTGTACGCTCCTGATTTCATAGTTTCCTATAATGGAAAGTTTACATGCCCAGAGACAGGCTCGGGTTGGCTCTATCCTTCAGCACGTGGCAAACACAAGGGACCTGTTTACGGGGTCCTACTTTTTTCTTTCCCATATAAGGAGGAGGAGGGGGTTAATAGTTGTTTCATGCTACTATTTTGGCATAGGAAAGAAGGCAAGAGACATTTTTAATTTCACATAGTGATCCCTCTTCCCCAGCGGACAAAACCATTTGGGATATATGGGGGAGATTTATCAAAACCTATGCAATGGAAAAGTTGCCCAGTTGCCCATAGCAACCAATCAGATCGTTTCTTTTGTTTTTAACAAGGCCTCTGAAAAGTGAAAGTAGTGATCTGGTTGCTATGGGCAACTGGGCAACTTTTCCTCTGGACAGGATTTGATAAATCTCCCCCTTTGTATATATCTGGCATGTCAGACAAAACGTTTCCAATTAGAGCGGCCATGGAAAATGTGATTCAGTGGTTTTCGGCTCGGCCAAGTACAGGAAACTTATTTTCGGTAGAATGCAATAATGTGCAACCGAAATGATATGTTGCCTTCTTTGTGAGGAAAAATCCTGGCCACATGGGGTTAATGCAAAATATACAAAAGACTGCAGATTGCGGGAGTCAGACGGGTCGGGTGATGGGGCCCGGGCCCCGGCTCCTGTTTACATTACTGTTTATTGTACAATGTTCTCTATAGGGAAGGAGAGGAGTTTTCTTTAGTCAGTGACTTGTGATCAGAGAGGGATGTGCGGAGCGACGCGCGGTCAGGATTGATCTGTTCTGGAAGAAAGGCGAGAGCGGGTCACCCACATCGATATATATATATATATAATTATTATTAATATTATATAGTGCGGTCACCCACATCGATATATATATATATATAATTATTATTAATATTATATAGTGCGGTCACTCACATCGATATATATATATATATATATATAATTATTATTAATATTATATAGTGCGGTCACTCACATCGATATATATATATATATAATTATTATTAATATTATATAGTGCGGTCACTCACATCGATATATATATATATATATAATTATTATTAATATTATATAGTGCGGTCACTCACATCGATATATATATATATATAATTATTATTAATATTATATAGTGCGGTCACTCACATCGATATATATATATATAATTATTAATATTATATAGTGCGGTCACTCACATCGATATATATATATAATTATTATTCTATAGTGCGGTCACTACTGCATACATTCTTTTCTTTACAGATTAAAGTCAGATACTGAAAATTTGAGTTTTGTTTTTTTATCTGTTTCTATTTTTTGATTGTATTTTATGTCCATCTTACTTGAATCTGTACATAGGAACCAATAGAGAGGAACGGACCTGTTTCTAGACATGACCTGTGATCTGTGCAAATATTGTGCAGGGAGGAGGAGGGAAATTGTGACCATCACCTATTGTAAATTACCTGACTCCATCTTATCTATATCCTGGTGTCACCTATTGTGACTGGTCGGATCCCATCTTACCTATATATACTGGAGTCACCTATTTTGACTGGCCGGATCCCATCTTATCTGTATACTGGTGTCACCTTTTGTGACTGGTCTGATCCCATCTTCTTTATATACTGTTGTCACCTATTGTGAATGGTCTGGTCCCATCTTATCTACATATACTGGTGTCACCTATTGAGAATGGTCTGATCCCATCTTCTCTTTATACTGATGTCACCTATTGTAAATGGTCTGATCCCATCATATCTTATCTATATACTTGTGTCATCTATTGAGAATTATCTGATCCCATCTTATCTATATACTGGTGTCACCTATTGTGACTGGTCTTAATCCATATTATCGATATACTGTTGTCACTTATTGTGAATTGTCTGATCCCATCTTATCTACATATACTGGTGTCACCTATTGAGAATGACCTGGTCCCATATTATCTATATACTGGTGACACCTATTGGAAATGGTCTGATCCTATCTTATCTATATACTGGTGTCCCCTATTGTAGATGGTCTGACCCCATATTCTCTATATACTGGTGTCACCTATTGTAAATAGTCTTATCCCATCTTATCTATATACTGGTGTTGCCTATTGTGACTGTCTGATCCCATCTTATCTAAATATACTGGTGTCACCTTTCATTGTTATCTTGTAATGATGATGCGCTCCTCATTGAAAGGTCACATTGTATCTGAAGGCGTCATCAGGAAGGAATGTGTTTTTTTCGGGTGCAGAATAAATGTTTCAATCCTTTCTTTTCTAATAATAGCGTCGCTTAAAGTGGAGCTAACGCTATTCAGGCCGCTTAATATAATCTGATTCTGATTAAGAATTTATACAGCCCACATGCAGCTCCAAATGAGAAAAAGATTGAACGTCTATCTCCCGATACGAGGACTGGATCCTGAATAATGGATTTTTACACGCTCGATATATCACCTGGAGAAATAATGGATTTATTATAATTTTGTGGGTGAGGAGGAGGATTGGATAAGAGCCGAGAAGTTTTCATCCATATAGATAGTGCAGGACCGGTGCTGGACTGTTTTTGCCCCACAAGAACAGTTACTTCCTTCCCCTTGGGTCACGTGATTCTGGTGTGCGCAGCATGGCGCGCCGACAACTCATTGGCTGACAACACTGGAGGACTGGAGTCTGGTTAGGGTTGCCTCATCCTTAATGGGCAATTGGGCGGAATTGGAGGTTACTTGCAGGCCCAGCTGGAGACAGCTTCCCTCTGGCATCTCCACATGGCATGGTGGCCCGATGATGCCAAACATAATAATGTTCAGTGCACAGGGCACAGCTAAAAAAAATATTTGGGCCCTGGAGCAAGAGGTCAACTCACCCCATCTAAGACATGTCCCCTGCTCAGCATATCCCCTCCATCCATGCCATGCCCCCCCCCCCCTCAGCATGTCCCCATCCATGTCCCTCAATCTATCCAGTTTGTCTTATCCCTAAACCTATGAAGGATTTTCCTCTCCAGTAGAAATAAAGAGGGAGGCTCAAAGGTCATGAGAAGGGGCTCGTAGGGACATAAATATCAGGCTGCAGGGACCATAACAATAATGGGGCCCAGCTTGGTCTATGTGTAACAATTGCTGTAGGCCAGGCTGTGTGAGCTGCTCTATGGTCAATTAGGAGTTACAGGCACCGGACCAATCAGCTGCTGAGGGGGGTATTTAGTTTCCTCCTCACCATTCTGGCCGGACTCTCTTTGTCTTGATTTTTGCCTTCTCCTGTCTTTCTTCAGTTTTGTACACTTGTTGCTGTTTTAGTCTTTTTTTTTATTCTGACCTTTCCTCTGTTTTGCTTGTGTTTTGTACTTCACCTCGGTATAGGTCTGACTCAATTGCTTTTCTTGTTTTGCCCCTTGCCTTGTGTGTTTGTACTCCTGCTTCTGCCTCTGAGTGCCCCACGCCGTCCTGAGAACCGTGCCGGATTATCAGCCCGAGATGGAAGCCGTTTAGCCAGCATTTAGCGGTGAGTGCAGAACGCCTTTGTATCTTCTTGTATTCATACTAGTGATTGCTGTTCGTTTGCTCTAACACCACCGCTGCTGGATCATTGCTTGGTTACCTGTCCAGGTGCCATATTGTCCATCTCCAAGGTCTGCTATTCAAGGTATCGGTGCCACTTGTTTTCCTTTAGTATTCACTTGTACTCCTGCTTCATCTTGTTTGAACCTGTCCCTGTATCCTGACTTCAGTTACCTGTATACCTGTATCTTGTACCTGTTTCTCAGTCTTCTGTATACCTGCCATTATCTTCATGGTTCCATTTCTCATGACTCTTCGTTAACCCTTTGTGTCCTGACCTATTTCCTTGACTTTCACTATTTTGTTTGTTTTGATTTGTGACTCACCTGCACTTTTAGTCCAGCGCAGGGACCATCGCCCAGTTGAGAGTCCACTACCTAGGTCGGATTGTCAAGTAGGCATGGACAGTGGTCTGGGTGAGCGCAGGACTGACACTATGCCATAGAGCTGCTCTCCATTTGTAGCACTTTGTGCATTTTAAGTGGACATGTGGCCTCTCTAGACTGGTCTATTTTAGTACATGCTTGTATTCTATGTTAAATAACAATTTTAGCATCTTTTCTTTTAGCTCTATGTTGTGTCATTCTTACATGGTTATTTACAGGATCTGCCTCTTGTACACACTTACATTTATTGTGGTCCTACCACACTCTCGGTACACCTATACTCAAGGTTCTCAGAGAAGGGAACCCTCTTTACCCTGGTTACTAGGATTCCGCCTCTCACAGGGACCCCACAATAGACTGCCGGTCTCCCTGACCCCAACTAGTTCTCGCATCT
Organism: Hyla sarda; assembly: GCF_029499605.1. NCBI lineage: Eukaryota > Metazoa > Chordata > Amphibia > Anura > Hylidae > Hyla > Hyla sarda. The sequence continues at coordinate 140,912,560 of NC_079198.1, read as the reverse complement.
GCTGAGGAGGCACAGAGCTATTGGGGTCCCACCACAGCCATTAGCACTCCTCTCGTGTACTGTCTAGGCCTTCAGCAGTTTTCTCACTGAGAGACTTTTCCCACAACCTCTTCATCTATGCCCCAAAATGTTGCCAATGCTAAGCATATAAAAGCGCCAATCTAACCCCAACCAGTAGGTGCAGTGCCATGATGCTACAGAAACAAGATGTCCCTCATGACATCAGCACATGGCTCCAGGGCAACCAGCTCCAACCCCAAATGGTGAACCAAGTGTGAATGGTCAACAGGAGCACCACAACCACCAAAGTAGGGCCTACTTAGAGGAGAGTATACATGGAAAACAGCTCACACAGACTGTAGATAGAAAGGAGAGCATACATGGAGAACAGCTCACAAGCATACATGGAGGTAGTTTACATAAGCTATAAATAGGAAGGAGAACATACATAGAGGGCAGCCCACAGAGACTGTTTATAGAGGGGAGAGCATACATGGAGGACAGCTCACACAGGCTATAGAAAGGGAAAAGAGCATACATGGAGGCAGTTTACACATACTGTAGATAGGGAGGAGAGCATACATGGAGGACAGCTCACACATACTGTAGATAGGGAGGAGAGCATATATGGAGGACAGCTCACACATACTGTAGATAGGGAGGAGAGCATACAAGAAGGACAGTGCAAAGAGACTGTAGCTAGAGAGGGGAGAGCACACATGAAGGACAGCTCCCACATACTGTAGATAGGGAGGAGAGCATACATGGAGGACAGCTCACACATACTGTAGATAGGGAGGAGAGCATATATGGAGGACAGCTCACACATAGTGTAGATAGGGAGGAGAGCATACATGGAGGCAGCTTACACAGGCTATAAATAAGGAGGAGAATAGACATAGAGGGCAGCCCACAAAGACTGTATATGGAGAGGAGAGCCTACATAGAGGGCAGCTCACACAGGCTATACAAAGGGGGGAGAGCATACATGGAGGCAGCTCACACATTTTGTGGACCGAGAGGAGGGTATACATGGAGGGCAGCTCACAGAGACTGTTTGGTGAACCAGTACAGAATATAGCATACTGCCCATCCTGTGTGACAGATGTTGCCTTCAGTGTCCGTCTTGGACCCACACTACTCAGGACTCTACATACTTCAATACTGTATTATGCTATGTTTAATGTATTGGTATTTTCTGTATACCTGTTGCTTTAAGACTGTTAAGCCTTAAAAACCCTGTTAGGGGAGTGTGTATGAGGTCAACCATGTGACTTATCTGCCCAATGTGAATGTTCCAAATCTGCCCCTTATATAGTATGGTAGTAGTTCAGTGCTTATGAGGTGATTCTGAGGAGGCCTCAAGTCTAATCCTGCAACCATGCATCTGCTAAAGGATACCCCAGTACCCAGGTGAATGTCAAACCTAGTGGTAAGCACTAAAGTCCCAGGGATTCAGTCATGTCAGTCATACAAGTCACTAAAGTCAAGCATGGGTTGCCATACAGCAAGTCAGTCATACACAGCACAATCAACTACAAGTCCCAGCAAGCTTATCAGCCTCCAAGGTTCACCCTGCACCTCTGCTTATACCAATCTGAGCTGTAACGGATTGTGCCATCTATCCTGCCTCAGTATAGTCAGTTTTTCCATAACCTTGCGTCTGAGTACTTATTGCACCGTGCCTGGTCCAGGAGAAGCAAGCTCAACCTCGGGTGGTGTATAGACTAACCATGCCCTGGCATCACGAAAAGGTTAATTGCACATTACCCTCACCCAACACCACAACTGTAGATAATGAGTTAAGCATACATAGGTGGCAGCCATCTAAGGTTGTAGTTAGAGAGGAGAGCATATGTGGACAACAGCTCACACAGGCTGTAGAAAGGGAGGAAAGCATACATGGAGGACGGCTTACTCCGGCTATAGATAAGAAGGAGAACATACATGGAGGAAAGCTCACATAGGCTGTAGATAGGAAAGATAGCATACATGAAGGATGGCTTACTCAGACTGAAGATACTGAGGTGAGCATACATGAAGGTAAGCTCACACAGGCTTTAGATAGGGAGAAGAGCATGTTTCCATGTGTGTACATAGGGTGAACAGCATACATGGAAGGCAGCTCACATATGCTAAAGATAGAGAGGAGAGCATACATGAAGGATGACTCACACAAGCTGTATATAGGGAGGAGAGCATACATGAAGGGTGACTCAAACAAGCTGTAGATAGGAAGGAGAGAATACATGAAGGACAGCTCACACAGGCTGTATATAGGAAGGAGAGCATACATGAAGGACAGCTCACACAGGCTGTATATAGGAAGGAGAGAATACATGAAGGACAGCTCACACAGGCTGTATATAGGAAGGAGAGCATACATGAAGGGAAACTCACACAAGCTGTAGATAGGGAGAAGAGAATACATAGAGGACAACTCACACAAGCTGTAGATAGGGAGAAGAGAATACATAGAGGACAGCTCACAAAAGCTGTAGATAGGGAGGAGAGAATACATAGAGGACAGATCACACAAGCTGTAGATAGGGAGGAGAGAATACATAGAGGACAGCTCACACAAGCTGTAGATAGGGAGGAGAGAATACATAGGAGACAGTTCACACAGGCTGTAGATAGGGAGGAGAGAATACATAGGAGACAGTTCACACAGGCTGTAGATAGGGTGGAAAGCGAACAGAAGACTGTGTGCAGGGGAGTATGGACAGGTATAGAAAGAAAGCAGAGCACCCACGGTAAACTTAGATTGCTGTACACCCAGGCCTTACATTCAGCAGGTATTAGAGGGAGGACATGAGAAGAATCTGGTCCTAATGGAAGGCGGCAAACTGCAAATCAGGGGCTGAGAATCAATGAAGAAATTTAGATTGCAGTATCCAATTTAGCTCAATATTTTTACTCATGGAAACTACAAACATATATAAAAATCATTTTCAATGTCAAAGTTGTCCATAACCTTTCACAGTCTATGTCTGAATTCACTTGGCCAGTATCACCGTTCACGAACACATTCAGGACATCTTCATCCACAGCATCACAACAACCACAACATGTCCGCCTCATCCAGTGATACATGAGCTCATCCAGGACAGATGAGGTCGCTGATGTCAAGAAAACAAACCCACAAAGTATTCATGGGGAGGATGAGGGTGTCCATTATCGCCCTATATTAACCGCATTCAGATTGAGCACTTGACTATACCGCCACTTAGAGCACTGCAGCAATTAACGGGAGAACAAATAGTGGCGATTGGGAAGAGGAACATCCTGTTATAGATCCGTCTGGCTCCATCGAGCTGGCTGCAAAATAAACTCACGCTATTTCTTTTTTCTCTTCCAGCTGAAATGACACATAATATCAGTAAATTAGAGGAGATGGCGGCACGGTGACAACTCCAGGAGAATTTACTGCCACCAAGAGTAAACGGATGCATCCAGGAACAACATAACAGCGCCAAAGTGTAATGGTGGACACGACGTCACTGCAGAGTGCGTGTAAAGCATGGGAAGTCTGCCATAGGGTCAGGCGCAGAGCAGAATTGGCGCCGTATAATTGTGAACTCAAATCTTATTGATTGTCAACAAGGGCGCAGAATAAAGTTCCATGGTCGGAGCGCAAAATTTGAACCCCCACCATGTGCCATGTTTAAAGGGATACTCCGCCCCTAGACATCTTATCTTCTATCCAAAGGATAGGGGATAAGATGTCTGACCGCGGGGCTCCCGCCACTTGGGACAACCGCGATCTCGGCTGCAGCCCCCCAGACATCCAGTGCACTGAGCCAACTTTGCTCCGTGCCGGATGACTGACGATGCGGGACGGAGGCTCGTGACGTCGCAGCCCCGCCCCGCTCGTGGCGTTACGACCACGCCCTCTCAATGCAAGTCTATGGGAGGGGGCGTGACGTCCATAGACTTGCATTGAGGGGGAGTGGCCGTGACGTCACGAGCGTGGCCGTGATGTCACGAGCCTCTGGCTCTGCACCCAACGCTCTAAATGAACGCCAGGTGCAGGAGGGAGATCCCTGCGGGATAGAGGATCCTTTGGATAGAGGATAAGATGTCTAGGGCGGAGTACTCCTTTAACCCCTACAGGACCCATGACGTAACGGTACGTCCCGACACCCTGGGTCTTAAGGACCAGGGATGTACATTTACGTCATGGGCAGTTTTAGTCCCTGCCGTGCGCCGGGCGGGGATCGGAGCGGGATGCCTGCTGAAATCATTCAGCAGGCATCCCGTGCAAATGCCCAGGGGGGTCATCAGACCCCCCCATGTCGGCGATCGCGGCAAATCGCAAGTGAATTCACACTTGCGATTTGCGCGATTCCGGGTCATTACGGGTCTATAGTGACCCGGTGACCCGGAATGTAAGGGGGATCGCGGGTGTCTAAGACACCCACGATCCCCCTGAAGCGATAGGAGTGAGGTGGCACGGGTGCCACCCCTCCTATCCCTGCTATTGGTGGTCTAGACGCGACCACCAATAGCAGATCGGGGGCGGGGGGTTTACTTTCGTTTTCCCCGTCCTGCCCTCCCACAATAGGCGGGGCAGGACGGGGAAATGACGGGGATCGGCGCCGAAGATCCACTTACCGATCCGGGCGGGCGTCGGAGGCTGCAGGCGACGGAGATCGGCGGGCGGCGATGACGTGCAGCTGGATCCGACGGAAGCCGGTGAGTTGCCTAGCAACATCTGGAGGGTACAGTTTGAGACCATTATACAGTGGTCTCTAACTGTAGCCCTCCAGATGTTGCAAAACTACAACTCCCAGCATGCCCAGACAGCTGTTTGGGCATGCTGGAATATGTAGTTTTGCAACAGCTGGAGGGCTACAGTTTGAGACCACTATATAGTGGTCCCTAAACTGTAGCCCTCCAGATATTGCAAAACTACAACTCCTAGCATGCTCAAACAACTGTTTGCTGTCAGAGCATGCTGGGAATTGTAGTTTTGCAACAGCTGGAGGACCACAGTTTGGAGATCACTTTGCAGTGGTCTCAAACTGTAGCCCTCCAGATGCAAAACTGCAAATCCCAGCATGTCCAAACAGCAATCAGCTGTCTCGGCATGCTGGGAGTTGTAGTTGCGTACCTCCAGCTATTGCATAACTACATCTCCCAGCATGCCCTTCGGCGATCAGTACATGCTGGGAGTTGTAGTTTTGCAACAGCTGGAGGCACACTGGTTAGAAAATACTGAGTTAGGTAACAGAACCTAACTGAAGGTTTTCCAACCAGTGTGCCTCCAGCTGTTGCAAAAGTACAACTCCCAGCATGCACGGTCTGTCAGTACATGCTGGGAGTTGTAGTTTTGAAACAGCTGGAGGTTTGCCCCCCCCATGTGAACGTACAGGGTACATTCACACGGGCAGGCTTACAGTAAGTTTCCTGCTTCAAGTTTGGGCTGCGGCAAATTTTTCGCCGTAGCTCAAACTTCTAGAGAGAAACTCACCGTAACCCGCCAGTGTGAATGTATTCTAAAAACACTACACTAACACATAATAAAGAGTAAAACACTACATATACACCCCCTTACACTGTCCCCTAATAAAAATGAAAAACGTATTGTATGGCAGTGTTTCCAAAAGGAGCCTCCAGCTGTTGCAAAACAACAACTCCCAGCATTTCCGGACAGCCACTGACTGTCCAGGCATGCTGGGAATTTAGCAACAGCTGGAGGCACCCTGTTTGGGAATCACTGGCATAGAATACCCCTATGTCCACCCCTGTGCAATTCCTAATTTAGTCCTCAAATGCGCATGGTGCTCTCACTTTGGAGCCCTGTCGTATTTCAAGGCAACAGTTTAGGGCCACATATGGGGTATCTCCGTACTCGTGAGAAATTGCACTACTAATTTTGGGGGGCTTTTTCTCCTTTTACCCCTTAGGAAAAGGAAAAGTTGGGGCTACACCAGCTTGTTAGTGTAAAAAAAAAAAAATTACACTAACATGCCGGTGTTGCCCTTTACTTTTTATTTTCACAAGCGTTAAAAGGAAAAAAAGACCCCCAAAATTTGTAACGCAATTTCTCCTGAGTATAGAAATACCCCATATGTGGGTGTAAAATGCTCTGCGGGCGCACAACAAGGCTCGGGAGTGAGAGCGCACCATGTACATTTGAGGTCTAAATTGGTGATTTGCACAGGGGTGGCTGATTTTACAGCGGTTCTGACATAAACCCCCCCAAAAAAATACCCACATGTGACCCCATTTTGGAAACTACACCCCTCACGGAATGTAATAAGGGGTACAGTGAGCATTTACGCCCCACAGGTGTCTGACAGATTTTTGGAACAGTGGTCCGTGAAAATGAAAAATTTTATTTTTCATTTGCACAGCCCACTGTTCCAAAGATCTGTCAAACGCCAGTGGGGTGTAAATACTCACTGCACCCCTTATTAAATTCTGTGAGGGGTATAGTTTCCAAAATGGGGTCACATGTGGGGGGGTCCACTGTTCTGGCACCACGGGGGGCTTTGTAAACGCACATGGCCCCTGACTTCCATTCCAAACAATTTTTTTCCCAAAAGCTCAATGGCGCTCCTTCTCTTCTGAGCATTGTAGTGCGCCAGCAGAGCACTTGACGTCCACACATGGGGTATTTCCATACTCAGAAGAGATGGGGTTACAAATTTTGGGGGGTCTTTTCTGCTATTAACCCTTGCAAAAATGTGAAATTTGGGGGGAAACACATTTTAGTGAAAAAAAAAATTTTTTTTTTACATATGCAAAAGTCGTGAAACCCCTGTGGGGTATTAAGGCTCACTTAATTCCTTGTTACGTTCCTCAAGGGGTCTAGTTTCCAAAATGGTATGCCATGTGAGGGTTTTTTGCTGTTCTGGCACCATAGGGGCTTCCTAAATGCAACATGCCCCCCAAAAACCATTTCAGAAAAACGTACTCTCCAAAATCCCCTTGTCGCTCCTTCCCTTCTAAACCCTCTACTGCGCCCGCCGAACACTTTACATAGACATATGAGGCATGTGCTTACTCGAGAGAAATTGTGCTACAAATACAAGTATACATTTTCTCCTTTTACCCCTTGTAAAAATAAAAAAACTGGGTCTACAAGAACATGTAAGTGTAAAAAATTAAGATTGTGAATTTTCTCCTTCACTTTGTTGCTATTCCTGTGAAACACCGAAAGGGTTAAAACGCTGACTGAATGTCATTTTGAATACTTTGGGGGGTGCAATTTTTATAATGGGGTCATTTGTGGGGTATTTATAATGGGAAGACCCTTCAAATCCACTTCAAACCTGAACTGGTCCCTGAAAAATAGTGAGCTTGAAAATTTTGTGAAAAATTGGAAAATTGCTGCTGAACTTTGAAGCCCTCTGGTGTCTTCCAAAAGTAAAAACACGTCAATTTTATGATGCCAACATAAAGTAGACATATTGTATATGTGAATCAAAAATTTTTTTATTTGGAATATCCATTTCCCTTACAAGCAGAGAGCTTCAAAGTTAGAAAAATGCAAATTTTGCAAATTTTTCATAAAATTTTGGGATTTTTCACCAAGAAAGGATGCAAGTTACCATAAAATTTTACCACTATGTTAAAGTAGAATATGTCACGAAAAAACAATCTTGGAATCAGAATGATAACTAAAAGCATCAGAGTTATTAATGTTTAAAGTGACAGTGGTCAGATGTGCAAAAAACGCTCCGGTCCTGAGGTGTAAAATGGCCTGGTCCTTAAGGGGTTAAGGTTGGTGACTCCTTATTTGCCTTTGCCCCCTGAGGTGCTGGCCAAAGTGTCACCTCTTCACCCCCTACTATAGCTCTGTATCTTGTGTCTATTCTTGGGGGGAGGGGGGGGGGGGGCTCACTATAGTACTGACCGTGTCTGCAGAGACTGTGGGAACCGACCCGTTAAGGGTCTCATTGACTCTTTTTTTTAAACTCCGAATGGCCGAGTCTGACGGCAATGTGAACGAGGCCTAGTAAAGATAGATGGGAGCAGAGTATCATATGAGAACTGCTGTGTATTGTATAGTGTTTTAAATTAGAGAAGCAAAGGGTTCTGTAGTAACATCAGGAAATATTACTTTACTGAGAGAGTAGTGGATGCATGGAATAGCCTTCCTGCTGAAGTGGTCGCTGCAAATACAGTGAAGGAGGTTAAAGGGGTACTCCGCTGGAATATTTTTTTTTTTTTAAATCAACTGGTGCCAGAAAATTAAACAGATTTGCAAATTACTTCTATATAAAAATCTTAATCCTTCCAGTACTTGTCAGCTGCTGTATACTACAGAGGAAGTTCTTTCTGTCTGACCACAGTGACAACTCTGTCCATGTCAGGAACTGTCCAGAGCAAGAGAGGTTTGCTATGGAGATTTGCTCCTGCTCTGGACAGTTCCTGACATGGACAGAGGTGTCAGCAGAGAGCACTGTGGTCAGACAGAAAGGAAATTCAAAAAGAAAAGAACTTCCTCTGTAGTCTACAGCAGCTGATATGTACTGGAAGGATTACGATTTTTTTTAAATTCCTCTGTAGTATACAGCAACAGCTTATAGACATAACGCTATCCTTCATGTAAGATAGGGATAGGTATAAGGCTATCCTTCATATAAGATAGGGATATACATGAGGCTATCCTTCATATAAGATAGGGATAGGAATAAGACCATCCTTCATATAAGATAGAGATAGGTATAAGGCTATCCTTCATATAAGATAGGGATAGGAATAAGACCATCCTTCATATAAGATAGAGATAGGTATAAGGCTATCCTTCATATAAGATAGAGATAGGTATAAGGCTATCCTTCATATATATGATAGGGATAGGCATAAGGCTATCCTTCATATAAGATAGAGATAGGTATAAGGCTATCCTTCATATAAGATAGAGATATACATAAGGCTATCCTTCATATAAGATAGAGATATACATAAGGCTATCCTTCATATAAGATAGGGATAAGCATAAGGCTATCCTTCATATAAGATAGAGATATACATAAGGCTATCCTTCATATAAGATAGAGATATACATAAGGCTATCCTTCATATAAGATAGAGATATACATAAGGCTATCCTTCATATAAAATAGAGATATACATAAGGCTATCCTTCATATAAGATAGAGATATACATAAGGCTATCCTTCATATAAAATAGAGATATACATAAGGCTATCCTTCATATAAGATAGAGATAGGTATAAGGCTATCCTTCATATAAGATAGAGATATACATAAGGCTATCCTTCATATAAGATAGAGATATACATAAGGCTATCCTTCATATAAGATAGGGATAAGCATAAGGCTATCCTTCATATAAGATAGAGATATACATAAGGCTATCCTTCATATAAGATAGAGATATACATAAGGCTATCCTTCATATAAGATAGAGATATACATAAGGCTATCCTTCATATAAAATAGAGATATACATAAGGCTATCCTTCATATAAGATAGGGACAAGGACTATTGATAGTATTCGAACATTGGGCAGACTAGATGGGCCAAATGGTTCTTATCTGCCGACACATTCTATGTATGGAAACTATTATATTGTATATAGGCTCTAAATAGTATTATATGGGTACTATTGTATATTGTGTGGGCACTAGATGATATTATATGGGCACTATTGTATATTGTGTGGGCATTAGATGGTATTATATGGGTACTATTGTATATTGTGTGGGCACTAGATGGTATTATATGGGCACTATTGTATATTGTGTGGGCACTAGATGGTATTATATGGGCACTATTGTATATTGTGTGGGCATTAGATGGTATTATATGGGTACTATTGTATATTGTGTGGGCACTAGATGGTATTATATGGGCACTATTGTATATTGTGTGGGCACTAGATGGTATTATATGGGCACTATTGTATATTGTGTGGGGCATTAGATGGTATTATATGGGTACTATTGTATATTGTGTGGGCACTAGATGGTATTATATGGGCACTATTGTATATTGTGTGGGCACTAGATGGTATTATATGGGCACTATTGTATATTGTGTGGGCACTAGATGGTATTATATGGGCACTATTGTATATTGTATGGGGCACTAGATGGTATTATATGGGCACTATTGTATATTGTGTGGGCACTAGATGATATTATATGGGCACTATTGTATATTGTGTGGGCATTAGATGGTATTATATGGGTACTATTGTATATTGTGTGGGCACTAGATGGTATTATATGGGCACTATTGTATATTGTGTGGGCACTAGATGGTATTATATGGCACTATTGTATATTGTGTGGGCACTAGATGGCATTATATGGGCACTATTGTATATTGTGTGGGCACTAGATGGCATTATATGGGCACTATTGTATATTGTGTGAGCACTAGATGGCATTATATGGGCACTATTGTATATTGTGTGGGCACTAGATGGTATTATATGGGCACTATTGTATATTGTGTGGGCACTAGATGGTATTATATGGGCATTATTGTATATTGTGTGGGGCACTAGATGGTATTATATGGGCACTATTGTATATTGTATGGGGCACTAGATGGTATTATATGGGCATTATTGTATATTGTGTGGGACACTAGATAGTATTATATGGGCACTATTGTATATTGTGTGGGCACTAGATGGTATTATATGGGCACTATTGTATATTGTGTGGGCACTAGATGGTATTATATGGGCTCTAGCATATTGTGTGGGCACTAGATGGTATTATATGGGCACTATTGTATATTGTGTGGGCACTAGATGGTATTATATGGGCACTATTGTATATTGTGTGGGCACTAGATGGTATTATATGGGCACTATTGTATACTGTGTGGGCACTAGATGGTATTATATGGACACTATTGTATATTGTGTGGGGCACTAGATGGTATTATATGGGCACTATTGTATATTGTGTGGGGCACTAGATGGTATTATATGGGCACTATTGTATATTGTGTGGGCACTAGATGGTATTATATGGGCACTATTGTATATTGTGTGGGCACTAGATGGTATTATATGGGCACTATTGTATATTGTGTGGGGCACTAGATGGTATTATATGGGCACTATTGTATATTGTGTGGGCACTAGATGGCATTATATGGGCGCTATTGTATATTGTGTGGGCACTAGATGGTATTATATGGGCATTATTGTATATTGTGTGGGCACTAGATGGTATTATATGGGCACTATTGTATATTGTATGGGGCACTAGATGGTATTATATGGGCATTATTGTATATTGTGTGGGACACTAGATGGTATTATATGGGCACTATTGTATATTGTGTGGGCACTAGATGGTATTACATGGGCACTATTGTATATTGTGTGGGACACTAGATGGTATTATATGGGCACTATTGTATATTATGTGGGCACTAGATGGTATTATATGGGCATTATTGTATATTGTGTGGGACACTAGATGGTATTATATGGGTACTATTGTATATTGTGTGGGCACTAGATGGTATTATATGGGCATTATTGTATATTGTGTGGGACACTAGATGGTATTATATGGGCACTATTGTATATTATGTGGGCACTAGATGGTATTATATGGGCACTATTGTATATTGTGTGGGCACTAGATGGTATTATATGGGCACTATTGTATATTGTGTGGGGCATTAGATGGTATTATATGGGTACTATTGTATATTGTGTGGGCACTAGATGGTATTATATGGGCACTATTGTATATTGTGTGGGCACTAGATGGTATTATATGGGCACTATTGTATATTGTGTGGGCACTAGATGGTATTATATGGGCACTATTGTATATTGTATGGGGCACTAGATGGTATTATATGGGCACTATTGTATATTGTGTGGGCACTAGATGATATTATATGGGCACTATTGTATATTGTGTGGGCATTAGATGGTATTATATGGGTACTATTGTATATTGTGTGGGCACTAGATGGTATTATATGGGCACTATTGTATATTGTGTGGGCACTAGATGGTATTATATGGCACTATTGTATATTGTGTGGGCACTAGATGGCATTATATGGGCACTATTGTATATTGTGTGGGCACTAGATGGCATTATATGGGCACTATTGTATATTGTGTGAGCACTAGATGGCATTATATGGGCACTATTGTATATTGTGTGGGCACTAGATGGTATTATATGGGCACTATTGTATATTGTGTGGGCACTAGATGGTATTATATGGGCATTATTGTATATTGTGTGGGGCACTAGATGGTATTATATGGGCACTATTGTATATTGTATGGGGCACTAGATGGTATTATATGGGCATTATTGTATATTGTGTGGGACACTAGATAGTATTATATGGGCACTATTGTATATTGTGTGGGCACTAGATGGTATTATATGGGCACTATTGTATATTGTGTGGGCACTAGATGGTATTATATGGGCTCTAGCATATTGTGTGGGCACTAGATGGTATTATATGGGCACTATTGTATATTGTGTGGGCACTAGATGGTATTATATGGGCACTATTGTATATTGTGTGGGCACTAGATGGTATTATATGGGCACTATTGTATACTGTGTGGGCACTAGATGGTATTATATGGACACTATTGTATATTGTGTGGGGCACTAGATGGTATTATATGGGCACTATTGTATATTGTGTGGGGCACTAGATGGTATTATATGGGCACTATTGTATATTGTGTGGGCACTAGATGGTATTATATGGGCACTATTGTATATTGTGTGGGCACTAGATGGTATTATATGGGCACTATTGTATATTGTGTGGGGCACTAGATGGTATTATATGGGCACTATTGTATATTGTGTGGGCACTAGATGGCATTATATGGGCGCTATTGTATATTGTGTGGGCACTAGATGGTATTATATGGGCATTATTGTATATTGTGTGGGCACTAGATGGTATTATATGGGCACTATTGTATATTGTATGGGGCACTAGATGGTATTATATGGGCATTATTGTATATTGTGTGGGACACTAGATGGTATTATATGGGCACTATTGTATATTGTGTGGGCACTAGATGGTATTACATGGGCACTATTGTATATTGTGTGGGACACTAGATGGTATTATATGGGCACTATTGTATATTATGTGGGCACTAGATGGTATTATATGGGCATTATTGTATATTGTGTGGGACACTAGATGGTATTATATGGGCACTATTGTATATTGTGTGGGCACTAGATGGTATTATATGGGCACTATTGTATATTGTGTGGGCACTAGATGGTATTATATGGGCACTATTGTATATTGTGTGGGCACTAGATGGTATTATATGGGCACTATTGTATATTGTGTGGGCACTAGATGGTATTATATGGGTACTATTGTATATTGTGTGGGGCACTAGATGGTATTATATGGGCACTATTGTATATTGTGTGGGCACTAGATGGTATTATATGGGCACTATTGTATATTGTGTGGGCATTAGATGGTATTATATGGACACTATTGTATATTGTGTGGGCACTAGATGGTATTATATGGGCACTATTGTATATTGTGTGGGCACTAGATGGTATTATATGGGCATTATTGTATATTGTGTGGGGCACTAGATGGTATTATATGGGCACTATTGTATATTGTGTGGGCACTAGATGGTATTATATGGGCACTATTGTATAATGTGTGGGCACTAGATGGTATTATATGGGCACTATTGTATATTGTGTGGGCACTAGATGGTATTATATGGGCACTATTGTATAGTGTGTGGGCACTAGATGGTATTATATGGGCACTATTGTATATTGTGTGGGCACTAGATGGTATTATATGGGCATTATTGTATATTGTGTGGGCACTAGATGGTATTATATGGGCACTATTGTATATTGTGTGGGGCACTAGATGGTATTATATGGGCACTATTGTATATTGTGTGGGCATTAGATGGTATTATATGGGCACTAATGTATATTGTGTGGGCACTAGATGGTATTATATGGGCATTATTGTATATTGTGTGGGACACTAGATGGTATTATATGGGCACTATTGTATATTATGTGGGCACTAGATAGTATTATATGGACACTATTGTATATTGTGTGGGCACTAGATGGTATTATATGGGCTCTATTGTATATTGTGTGGGCACTAGATGGTATTATATGGGCACTATTGTATATTGTGTGGGCACTAGATGGTATTATATGGGCACTATTGTATATTGTGTGGGCACTAGATGGTATTATATGGGCACTATTGTATATTGTATGGGGCACTAGATGGTATTATATGGGCACTATTGTATATTGTGTGGGGCACTAGATGGTATTATATGGGCACTATTGTATATTGTGTGGGCACTAGATGGTATTATATGGGCACTATTGTATATTGTGTGGGCACTAGATGGTATTATATGGGCACTATTGTATATTGTGTGGGCACTAGATGGTATTATATGGGCATTATTGTATATTGTGTGGGCACTAGATGGTATTATATGGGCACTATTGTATATTGTGTGGGGCACTAGATGGTATTATATGGGCACTATTGTATATTGTGTGGGCACTAGATGGTATTATATGGGCACTATTGTATATTGTGTGGGCACTAGATGGTATTATATGGGCTCTATTGTATATTGTGTGGGCACTAGATGGTATTATATGGGCACTATTGTATATTGTGTGGGGCACTAGATGGTATTATATGGGCACTATTGTATATTGTGTGGGCACTAGATGGTATTATATGGGCACTATTGTATATTGTGTGGGCACTAGATGGTATTATATGGGCACTATTGTATATTGTGTGGGCACTAGATGGTATTATATGGGCACTATTGTATATTGTGTGGGCACTAGATGGTATTATATGGGCACTATTGTATATTGTGTGGGCACTAGATGGTATTATATGGGCACTATTGTATATTATGTGGGCACTAGATGGTATTATATGGGCACTATTGTATATTGTGTGGGCACTAGATGGTATTATATGGGCACTACTGTATATTGTGTGGGCACTAGATGGTATTATATGGGCATTATTGTATATTGTGTGGGCACTAGATGGTATTATATGGGCACTATTGTATATTGTGTGGGCACTAGATGGTATTATATGGGCACTATTGTATATTGTGTGGGCACTAGATGGCATTATATGGGCACTATTGTATATTGTGTGGGCACTAGATGGCATTATATGGGCACTATTGTATATTGTGTGGGCACTAGATGGCATTATATGGGCACTATTGTATATTGTGTGGGCACTAGATGGTATTATATGGGCACTATTGTATATTGTGTGGGCACTAGATGGTATTATATGGGCACTATTGTATATTGTGTGGGCACTAGATGGTATTATATGGGCACTATTGTATATTGTGTGGGCACTAGATGGCATTATATGGGCACTATTGTATATTGTGTGGGCACTAGATGGTATTATATGGGAACTGCCGTCAGAGACATAATATAGGTCTATGCCAGTGTTTTCCAACCAGTATGCCTCCAGCTGTTGCAAAACTACAATTCCCAGCATGCCCGGACAGCCAAAGGCTGTCCGGGCATGCTGGGAGTTGTAGTTTTGCAACAGCTGGAGGCGCCCTGGTTGGGTCATGTTCACGTGCACCAGATCTGTTGCGGACATTTCCTTCAATCCCTATTACTCTCTGTTATCAGCCGCACCGCTGACGTGAAGGTACTCGGAGTCTCATCGGATTCCATCCCCGCTCCATAGATTTATAGATCATTTTACACCTGTAGCTAAAAATATCCGGAGCCGCGCCGGAGGACAATGACTCCCCGAGAAATGCTCCCGGACTCCAGCTGTTGCTATGGGCTCCTCCGCTCCTCATCGCCGGTCCGGGCGTAAACACTAATACAGAAGAGTATCATGTGCGGGAGGTGCGAAACAATGCATGGGGGGCTGATGTGCCCCCTACTGGTCACAGCACAACCCAGACTGAGAGGAAAGTCTTATGTGCGCCACAACTGCCTGATAAATAATAGTTAATAGTAAGTGTCTCCGGATCATACGACAGAGGGGGCGATGGAGGTGCGAGGAGCTGCCGCGGAGGTTAAGTTGCCTAGTAACGGCACAATGGAGAACGATCTTAAACAATCTGAAGGCTCATTTTTATTTTATTTAGAGAGATCCTCCCCAGGTTGGATGGGGAACGTTAATATAAGCCATTGGCCTGAACTTTACTTACTTAAAGGGGTACTTTTTTTTTTATTTTTATTTTTTTAAATCAACTGGTACCAGAAAGTTATACAGATTTGTAAATTACTTTTATTTAAAAATCTTAATCCTTCCAGTACTTATCAGCTGCTGAATGCTCTACAGGAAGTTGTATAGTCCTTTCCAGTCTGAACACAGTGCTCTCTGCTGACACCTCTGTCCAGGTCAGGAAGTGTCCAGAGCAGGAGAGGTTTGCTATGGGGATTTGCGTCTACTCTGGACAGTTCCTGACCTGGACAGAGGTGGCAGCAGAGAGCACTGTGGTCAGACTGGAAATAACCACACAACTTCCTGTGGAGCATAAAGCAGCTGGTAAGTACTGGAAGGGATAAGATTTTTAAATAGAAATCATTTACAAATCTGTTTAACTTTCCGGCACCAGTTGATTTAAAATTATTTTTATTCCACCAGAGTACCCCTTTAACCTAGGAGCAGAGGCAGAACTATATGAGGTGAAGAGTGCAGTTGCATCCAGGCCCTGGAGTCTAAAGCAGCACAATAGGACTCTCTTTTCTCTAAGGGGACGAGCACTCTTATAGTGGAGGGCCCTGTAACAGATTTTGCATTGGGGCGCGCCAATTCTTCAAATTACACCTCTTCCAAGGAGGAACCTGGTAGACTGGGAGCAAACACTTTTCTCTGACTGATCGGTCTACTCATCAGGAGCAAAAAGCCAGAACAGAACTAACTGTCCCTCTGGGAAAATGGAGTTAGTCGAAGGCCTTCTGGAAACTTCTATATAGAAGTCTAGCTGAGGAGCATCACGTGACCAATGAATCACTCATATTTATACAGCATGATGCAAATACTTAAAGGGAATCAATCATCAGCCCCACCCGCACTAACCTGTTGGTACAGGCTGATGGTAAAGGTGACGCTAATCACACCTAGACCACATGCGCTATATCTAGGAGAAATCCTGTCTACGATCAAGAGGATAATGTGCACAAGTTCTTCATCTCCAAGAACGAGTGTTATTGGTCCAAACAGTAACACGTTTTGGGGTGTTCAGGGTCTCCCTTCCTCAGACTTAAAGGGGTACTCTTGTGGAAAACTTTTTTTTTTTAAATCAACTGGTGCCAGAAAGTTAAACAGATTTGTAAATCACTTCTATTAAGAAAATCTTAATCCTTCCAGTACATTTTAGGGGCTGTATACTACAGAGGAAATTATTTTCTTATTGGATTTCTCTTCTGTCATAACCACAGTGCTCTCTGCTGACCTCTGCTCTCCCTTTTTGGAACTGTCCAGAGCAGGAGAAAATCCTAGATAGCAAACATATGCTGCTCTGAACAGTTCCTAAAATGGACAGCAGAGGTCAGCAGAGAGCACTGTGTTTGTGACATCAGAGAAATCCAAAAACAAAAGCATTTCCTCTGTAGTATACAGCCTTTAAAATGTACTGGAAGAATTAAGAATTTTTAATAGAAGTAATTTACAAATCTGTTTAACTTTCTGCCACCAGATGATTTAAAAAAAAAAGAAAAAGTTCTCTATGGGAGTGCCCCTTTAATGTAGTAGTGTGTGAAACAGGGGAGATGTGATTTAAAACGTAACTTTTCATAAAGGCTGTTAAGAAACATATATATATATATATATCTAGTTCATCAAAATCAATGCAGCACAACTAAGCCAGAGATGTATGGTGCCAGCGCCTCGACCCGATCACAGTCCGTGTAATAGAAGAAACTGGCGCAGCACTCAAAAATAGTAAAAATTTGAAAAATGTATTCCTTCATGTCAAACAAAAAAGCGACATTTCAGCCTCTCAATGGAGCTTTTCTCAAGCATGAGACACACTATCGGACCATACACAATTTCCTACGCGTTTCGGTTCACCCCAGTTGGTGACCTCATCAGGGGCTCTACACAGTATGTGTCCAAGGCAATAAGGACAAATATTTATGCCAGTTGTCCTATGAAATACAAAATTACCAAAAGGAATTACTAGGGATGCCGATACAGTTACATCCCCAGTCGTTCAGGGTCTCCCTTCCTCAGACTTAAAGTAGTAGTTCAATGTAGGAAAATGTATCCCCTATATGTGACGGATCGTGGGAGGTCCAACCGCTGAGACCCTCCACGGAGCGGAGGGTTTACTTACATGCCCCCTCCATGCATCTCTATGGGAGGGCCGGACATACACGAGCTGGTGTGCTTTTGTTAATTTTCCTACATGGGATTACATCTTCAAAGGGGCACTCCACTGCTAAACATCTTATCCAAAGGATAGGGGATAAGATGTCTGATCGGGAAGTCCAGTTGCTTAGGCCCGCCGCGATCTCCCACAGCAGTGGTGACGTCATGGTCTCGCCCCTCGTGATGTCATGCTCCCTCTATTCATATCTATGGGAGGGGGCGTGTCGGCTGACACGCCCCCCTCCCAAAGACATGAATGGAGGAGACGTGACGTGACAGCATGGGGGGCGTGGCTATGATGTCACAGCCTCTAACTCCTAGCGTTCTGAACAAAATGTTCAGAACACTGGAGCACTGGAGTACCCCTTTAAGGGCATATCATAAACATATGTCCTTAAGTCTTAAAAAGCAGCACCCTCAAGTCTGAGTAAGGGGCACCTTGAGTGCCCCAAAGCGCGTAACTTTTTGGACTAATAAAAAGCTTGAAGTCTGCACCAAGTAGAAGCATTTTTTATTTATTTACGGGATAGTATTACAGTATATAGTGTTCCAGGAATATATTCCATGTTCCTGCTCCTGTCCACGCTGTGAGCATTAAGGGAACACGATCTTCATCTCCAAGAAGGGCTTATTTGTCAGAGAGAAGAAGGCTGAACAAGGGCCTCTCTGCAGTACTCTAATCTCTTTGTTGGCATCAGTTCAGAATTATTGCTGCTGGGTTGTCACATTGTGACAATCTCCTTGCACAAGGGTGTCCAACCTTTTGGCCCTATAGCTGTTGCAAAACTACAACTCCCAGCATGCCCGGACAGCCTTTGGCTGTCCGGGCATGCTGGGAGTTGTAGTTTTGCAACAGCTGGAGGGACACAGGTTGGAAACCACAGATCTACAATATTTGTGTAAAAACAATGTTATAATTTATAAATGTCAAGATGCGGTTTGCGAATGTATCATTTATAATCATCAGGCGGACATATTGCCGCCATTCTGGAGGGCGCTAATTGTAATCTGTAAACATTGAGGGCAGGGAATGCATTAGCGGCTCCCGTCCCCGCCGGATGAAAAAAACCGCAGGATCTGGACGGTAATTGTATCCCAGGAGTAGTTTATATGTTTGAGAGAATAATCTAAAATATGGCACTGCACGATACATGGCACTGCACGATACATGGCACTGCACGATACATGGCACTGCACGATACATGGCACTGCACGATACATGTCTGTCATCTTCAGAACGGTAATATGTCCCTAGAGAAGGACTTGATATAGCGGTATCATTTAATGGAACGCTCTTATGCTTAGCGTCCTAGTAGATCGTGTTGAGTAAGGTTAATTAGAGGGGCTCCCGCCCGAAGGCTTTGTCTGGTATTGCGGTCATTCCCATTCATTTTAATGTTGCAATACCAGACATGGCCTTAGACAAGGGCGGCGCTGTTGTAGTGTCCCAGTACCAATGATCCAGCTACTATCGACATCATTGCATACATCAAGGTATTCAGAGTGTAAAGAATTAACATTTGTGCATTACTATATACAGGTGAATGATGCCTTGGTCATGTGATTCTCCCAACCAGGAACGTGCACACATTGACTAGAAAGGGGGCCTGAGCCCGTGCCCTTTTGACACTGGGCAATGGAGCATCATTATGTGGGCATTTAAATAAATCATTTTGAGTGCCCTCTTTTTTTCACTTCAGGCCCTGCCCCCCAGAATGTCTGTGCACATCCCTGCTCCCAATTAATGCATAAGTCTCTAGTCCAACCTCCCTATCCCAGGAGAAGGGGTGGATCCGAACCTGCTAGTCAGTCTGACATACACGTCTCCTAGTTCTGCTATTGCTAAGTAAACATCCACCTAGACCACATGTGCTCAAGTCACTGTCACTCTGTCTGTTCCCATATGCAAAGCAGGGCCAGTTCTGCCTGTAGGCAAAATAGGCAGCTGCCTAGAGCGCCCTCTTGATGGCCACTCTGCCCACTGCAAGAAAGTTAGTAGCCAGCATCCAAAGCCCCCCGCATAACTCCCCCACCAGTACCATAATAATATACAGGCAGGTCCGTCCAGCATCCTGACATCACATGAACCTTCACGGGGAGGAGGTTTGTTACAGTGTGTCACCCCAGTAGTATGAAGATTACATGAGGAGGAGGTTTGTTACAGTGTGTCACCCCAGTAGTAAGGAAATTACATGAGGAGGAGGCTTGTTACAGTGTGTCACCCCAGTAGTAAGGAAATTACATGAGGAGGAGGTTTGTTACAGTGTGTCACCCCAGTAGTAAGGAGATTACAAGGAAGGAGGTTTGTTACAGTGTGTCACCCCAGTAGTAAGGAGATTACATGAGGAGGAGGTTTGTTACAGTGTGTCATCCCAGTAGTAAGGTGATTACGTGAGGAGGGAGTTTGTTACAGTGTGTCACCCCAGTAGTAAGGAGATTACATGAGGAGGGGGTTTGTTACAGTGTGTCATCCCAGTAGTAAGGAGATTACATGAGGAGGGGGTTTTTTACAGTGTGTCACCCCAGTAGTAAGGAGATTACATGAGGAGGAGGTTTGTTACAGTGTGTCACCCCAGTAGTAAGGAGATTACATGAGGAGGAGGTTTGTTACAGTGTGTCAACCCAGTAGTAAGGAGATTACATGAGGAGGAGGCTTGTTACAGTGTGTCACCCCAGTAGTAAAGAGATTACATGAGGAGGGGGTTTGTTACAGTGTGTCACCCCAGTAGTAAAGAGATTACATGAAAAGACACAAAAGGGCCGAGTGCCTCATAGGGGAAAAAGCAGCTGAATTGGCGCACAGGTCGTCACACTGCTCCACTCAAATACACAAAGGCTCATCTGCTTAGATTGACTGAACACACAACAACTTTAGTGCCTGTATAAATCCACAATAAGGCTCAGATGAATTGTGCACTTGCACATTTCGCACATCTTACTGTGGTGCATGTAGGTTTTCCTTTACTTGTACAACTTTACTCGTAACACAAGATGCCCAAAGGGACAAGGGCAAAAAAGCTGCTCACGATGTGACAGCCAGACAGCACTAACTTCGACTGGAGGCCAACAAAGAGATCAGTGTATTGCAGAAAAGCCCTTGTTCAGCCTTCTTCTCTCTGACAAAAAAAAAGTCATTCTTGAAGATGAAGAACTTGTGCACTTAATGCTCACAGCGTGGACAAGAATAGGAACATGGAATATATTCCTGGAACACATATCATCCTGGTAAAAAAAATAAAAAGAAGCTTTTACTTAATGCAAACAGTCAAGCTTTTTATTGGTCCAAATAATAAAGGGGTGTTCAGGGTGCCCCTCCCTCAGACTTAAGGACATATCATATAGATATGTCCGTAAGATTAAGGAAGGGGCAACCTCAAGACTGAGTAAGGGGCACCTTAAATGCCCCAAAACGTATTATTAAAGCTTGATGGTTTGCACTTGGTAAAAGCATTTGTTTTTTTTTACCAGGATGTGTTCCAGGAATATATTTCATGTTCCTATTCCTGTCCACGCTGTGAGCATTAAGTGCTCAAGTTCTTCATCTCCAAGAAGGACTTATTTTTGTCAGAGAGAAGAAGGCTGTGCAAGCGCTTCTCTGCACTACACTGATCTGTTTGCTGGCCTCCATTTAGAGTGAGTTCTGCTTTGCTGAGGAGTTTCCCTGCCCACAGATGTGTGAGTAAAGAAAAGTCTACATATTGCACCACAGTAAGACAACGTGTGAAAATCCTCATCAGTAGTTTCAGCAACTTGTACTAAGAAAATATTCAAGTGTGAACCTTCACATCTGCATTAGCATACATGTGCTAGAAAGCCCCCCAAAGATTACTAAATTCAGTACAACTGCTGCAAAGCAACAATTAAAGGGACAGTGACCAAATATCCATTCATCTGGAAAACTGCAAACTGCATGAGATCTAATTTTCACAAGAAGTTCAGCAAAGTTGTTTCATTGAATCCTAGTGAGGTCTCCTCCCTGCACTTTGCATATGGGAACAGCTCCATTAAAGGGGTACTCCACCCCTAGACATCTTATCCCCTGCCCAAAGGATAGGGGATAAGATGTCTGATTGCACGGATCACGCCATGCCCCTTGTGATGTCACGCCACATCCTTTCCATTCATGCATCCATGCAAAGGGAGTGACAACTGTAGTCCCCTCCCACAGACATGAATGGGGGGGGGGGGGGGGGTGGCATGATGTCATGAGAGGTGTGGCATAATGTCATGAGGGGGTGTGATGTGACATCACGACCTCTGCTGCGGAACCCAGCGTTCTAAACCTACATACTTACCACTGTCTTATCTCCTTTGGATAGGGGATAAGATGTCTAGGGGCGGAGTACCCCTTTAACAAATGGTCATCAGGTTCACTGCACCACTTATGACATAATAGTCAAATGACTACTACTCCAAGCTAGCCTGCAGCATAATGCTGTTCCTATCCCCTCTGTGAGCATTAAAAGTTCTTTATCTCCAAGAAGGACTCTTTTTGTCAGAGAGAAGAAGGCTGAACAAGGGCCTCTCTGCAACACACTAATCTCTATGTTGCCCTCCATGCGGAATTAGTGCTGCTTGAACTATTTCCCTGCCGTTTTTTGACTTTGGTTAACCAGAACCAAGAAAAGTCTACATAGCGCACCACAGGCTCTCCGTTACAATCGCGCATGCGCCATTTTCAGGCTACACCTGAAAATGGTGAATGGACGCTACTTAATTAAACAAGCAAAGATGGTCGTGGCCCATAGTCGGTAAGATCGCTCTGCTCAAGGCTGATCTGCACATGGCTGTCCAACCTGCGGCCCTCCAGCTGTTGCAAAACAGTCAACGGACTACTACTCCCAGCTAGCCTGCTGCATAATGCTCCTCCCCCCTGTGTTACTTGAGTTACTATTCGGAGCATATGAGAAGCAGCAGATGTGCAGGGGCCCCGGGAATCGGACCCCGAGATACAATCTTGATGGTCAATAGGCCGAATACATCATAAAGCTGGATTAACCCCTTCAATGCCATTGAATAAGTCTTAGTTTTCTTCCTTTTTTTTATAAACTTTATCAAAAATAATGAATAGGGAATAACTTTGAGAAATGTTCTTGTTGGGGTCGAACTTAAATGTCATCTCTGCCTCCAGCTCGTCTAATAATTCTTTAATTTTCGCAGCGTGAGATCTTGTCTATCACCAAGAGAGAAGACGAGCAGCCGACGGCCCATCCTGCTGATCCAGAGTCGTGACTCAGTGACTGACTCTTCACTCATTAGAGTCGTATCAGACTGGTGCAGGCAAAGCCGTGCCGCATTACAGATTGTGTCAGATCTATGACAAAAAAAAGAGTTAATAGCAGTGTTTTCCAACTAGCGCGCCTCCAGCTGTTGCAAAACTACAACTCCCAGCATGCCCGGACAGCCAACGGCTGTCCGGGCATGCTGGGAGTTGTAGTTTTGCAACAGTTGGAGGCACCCTGGTTGGGAAACACTGGTCTAAGCACAAAATCTATTGCAAAACTACAAATCCCAGCATGCCGTTGGTAGTCTGGGCACGTTGGGAATTGTAGTTATGTAACAAACAGGTTGAGAAACACTGATCTAAGCTCAAAACCTGTGTCAAACTACAAATCCCAGCATGTCTGGGTCCAGGCATGCTGGAAGTTGTAGTTATGCAACAGCTGGAGGCACCCTAGTTGGGAAACAGTGGTCAGATTTCAAAACCTATAGCAAAACTACAAATCCCAGCATGCCCGGAAAGCCAACGGCTGTCGGGGCATGCTGAGAGTTGTAGTTTTGCAACAGCTGGAGGCCCCTTGGTTGGGAAACACTGGTCTAAGCACAAAATCTATTGCAAAACTACAAATCCCAGCATGCCGTTGGTAGTCTGGGCACGTTGGGAATTGTAGTTATGTAACAAACAGGTTGAGAAACACTGATCTAAGCTCAAAACCTGTGGCAAACTACAAATCCCAGCATGTCTGGGTCCAGGCATGCTGGAAGTTGTAGTTATGCAACAGCTGGAGGCACCCTAGTTGGGAAACAGTGGTCAGATTTCAAAACCTATAGCAAAACTACAAATCCCAGCATGCCCGGACAGCCAACGGCTGTCGGGGCATGCTGAGAGTTGTAGTTTTGCAACAGCTGAAGGCCCCTTGGTTGGGAAACACTGGTCTAAGCACAAAATCTATTGCAAAACTACAAATCCCAGCATGCCGTTGGTGGTCTGGGCACGTTGGGAATTGTAGTTATGTAACAAACAGGTTGAGAAACACTGATCTAAGCTCAAAACCTGTGGCAAACTACAAATCCCAGCATGTCTGGGTCCAGGCATGCTGGAAGTTGTAGTTTTGCAACAGCTGGAGGCACCCTAGTAGGGAAACAGTGGTCAGATTTCAAAACCTATAGCAAAACTGCAAATCCCAGCATGCCCGGAAAGCCAACGGCTGTCCGGGCATGCTGAGAGTTGTAGTTTTGCAACAGCTGGAGGCACCTTGGTTGGGAAACACTGGTCTAAGCACAAAATCTATTGCAAAACTACAAATCCCAGCATGCCGTTGGTTGTCTGGGCATGGTGGGAATTGTAGTTATGTAACAAACAGGTTGAGAAACAATGATCTAAGCTCAAAACCTGTGGCAAACTACAAATCCCAGCATGCCTGGGTCCAGGCATGCTGGAAGTTGTAGTTTTGCAATAGCTGGAGGCACCCTAGTTGGGAAACAGTGGTCAGATTTCAAAACCTATAGCAAAATTACAAATCCCAGCATGCCCGCACAGCCAACGGCTGTCCGGGCATGCTGAGAGTTGTAGTTTTGCAACAGCTGGAGGCACCCTGGTTGGGAAACACTGGTCTAAGCTCAAAACCTGTTGCAAAACTACAACTCCCAGCATGCTCACAGTAAGCACGGCTCTTTACGCTATACGCTAGCGTTTCTCAGCCAGCGTGCCTCCAGCTGTTGCAATTGTTCCACCGAAACTTACTGCCCGTTGATTACAATTGGATTTCCATTCAGATAGCAGAATTTTCCCGGCGGGCATTCCGCCACAGAAATTCAGTTTTCGGCATTCCGCAGTGTTATATTTTGCAGAATTCCAGAATTGCCAGAATCCCATTGAAGTCAACTGGGTTTGAATTTTTAGCGGAATTCCGTCGGAATGCAGCCATTCCATTCAGCGCGCTTTTGCTGAACGGAATTTGTGCAGAATTGCGGAAAATAAGCCTCGTGAACATGGCCTTAGGTGTGGAAAACCGGTAGAATTTTCCTTTAGGCGCAGCCTAAGGGCCCCTTCACACGGCGGAATTTTCTAATTAAATCAGTGAAAAATTCTGTTCAGAAATTCCGGAATTTTCAATAGGATTCTGCTGCGGAATGGTCATCTATGGAGACGGCGCATGTTCGAGCGGTCTTAGCGCTGGCTGATTGGAGCTTTTTCCGGCATATATTCCGCCAACTGAATGGGCCCTTATAAAGCTGGATGATACAAAATTGTAGGAAAAGCTGAGTTGTTACATTTATGAACAGTGGCGGCCAAAAGTTTGGAGATTGGAATTTTCGTCCGCACATAATGGTCGCTGAGGAGAACGTAAAACAACCATCAAGTTCTTATAGAGGAGACTCATGCACGGAACTCGCCGGGCATCGAACAGTCGCCTCGGCAACACAAGCCCACCGGAGTGTCTCCACGTCTGATCTGAAGGAGACAGATTGTATAGATCAGTGGTCTCCAAACCTACGAAACTACAAGCGTCCACTCACTGTCTGATATGAAAAACGGGAGGAGCTTTTCATGTCCACCTTAAAGGGGCACTCCATTGGGAAACAGGTGGAAAAAAAACTGGTGCCAGAAAGTTCTACAGATTTGCAAATTACTTCTATATAAAAATCTTAATCCTTCCAGTACTTATCAGTAGCGTTTAGCGCGAATATTCGCAATTACGAATATTTGTTAATTTTGTCTCCCCACAGAACACATGACCGTGATCTCATCCCTCCCGGCCTCCAGCTTGTGGTCTAAAGAAGGCTCCTATATTATTTACTGTATTAGACCGGAGAGCGAATTTTCGCAAATATGAGAATATGCGAATATTCGTGAATATCCTTTAATTTGTGAATATCCTTTAATTCGTGAATATCCTGTAATTCGTGAATATCGTCACTAAAGAATATTAGGAGATAGATAGATGGATAGATAATATAGATAGATAGATAGGTAGATAGTTATCTGCATGCGCACACGTGCATGTGTATATGCGCATGCGAAAGTAGCTGTGAATATACCGAATATGTGAATTTCGCGAATGTAGGATGACTATTCCTCCATATATTCGCGAAATATCGCAAATTCCAATATGGCCAATGCCGCTCGTCACTACTTATCAGCTGCTGTATGCTCCACAGGAAGTTTTGTAGTTCTTTCCAGTCTGACCACAGTGCTCTCTGCTGACACCTTCTTAACCCCTTAAGGCAGTGTTTCCCAACTGGCGTGCCTCCAGCCGTTGCAAAATTACAACTCCCAGCATGCCCGGACAGCCGAAGGCTGTCCGGGCATGCTGGGAGTTGTAGTTTTGCAACAGCTGGAGGTACCCTGATTGGGAAACGCTGCCTTAAAGGGGTACTCGGGAGAAAGAAAAACATTTTTTTCAAATTTACTGGTGCCATGAACTTCTACAGATTTGTAAATGACTTCTGTATAAAAATCTTAACCCTTCCAGTACTTATCAGCTGCTGTATGCTCCACAGGAAGTGGTGTAGTTCTTTCCAGTCTGACCACAGTGCTCTCTGCTGACACCTCTGTCCGTGATCGGAACTGTCCAGAGCAGGAGAGGTTTGCTATGGGGATTTTCTCCTACTCTGGACAGTTCCTGACACGGACAGAGGTGTCAGCAGAGAGCACTGTGGTCATACTTGGGAGAACTACACAACTTCCTGTGGAGCATACAGCAGCTGATAAGTACTGGAAGGATTAAGATTTTTAATATAGAATTAATTTACAAATCAGTTTAACCTTCTGGCACCAGTTGATTTGAAATTTTTCCCCCCACCTGAGTACCCTATTAAAGTCTGTCCAATGTATATGATGGGGACCTTCTGGGGGACAGGGTGGGTTTGGTGGGGGGACAGGGTAGGTTTGATGGGGGGTAATCGCAGTAGGCAGTGGGGGTAAATCTTCAGAGGTCCTATTTCTGATAGCCGTGTCTACACAGTATTTATTGCTCCTGATTATTACCGAAAACCTCTATAAAGGACCCCCCCAACCCCCCGGACACGAACACAGATCCGTCTCATGTGGAAACAGCTTGTAAAGATTTCGGAGTTCTTCTAGGATGCTATAAACTTGATTGAAAACATTTTATACGGAGGGAAGGAAGATTTCTTTGTTGATTGCGAGTGAATCTGATGCGTGTTGGCGGAGACATCAATCCCCGGACCGGTGCGCGGGCCAACCATGTGTACAGGACGCATTATCATCAGGGAGGGTAAATAATCATGTCTACCTATATGGCTATGATGTCACCAGGGAATGTGCCGCCACCCTCCGGCTGGGAGGACGCTATGATATCGCCCCATACACCCACCGCAGAAGCCGACATACCAGCTGCGGCAATTTATAAGGCACAAATTTTCTTAACATCAGACAGATCAGTTACATTGTATCATTACTGCTGAAAGCGACATGACATGAAAAGGACCCTCCTGGACGTCTCTCTATAGCAACAGATGATCTGGCCACAACTTTCAATCCAAGATATATAACTTACTAATATAATTTTATCACTAACTACTGAATTTAGAATGTTTCTGCCTCACAGAAAGTTGTGTAGTCCTTTAATTTTCAGTGTGGTGTTGTCTAAGCAGCTGCCTGGCTCCTCCCTCTCTCCTGACAGGAAGTTGTTTAGTCCTCTCATTGTCAGTGTGGTGTTGTCTCTGAAGCTCCCTGGCTCCTCCCTCTCATCTTTAATGGAACATTTTGGGAAGAATGAGGTGTGGTTACAGCATGCTGCCTTGTGTGCTGAACAATGCCACAGGCAGAGGAGCAGTCAGGGAATGATTACAGCAGTAGCTTTTTCCACTTTTTCCAATGTATATCTCCAGATGCTTTTAAGTCAGATCTTTTCCAATATAGGTGAAGACTAACAAACCTTCTAGATCCATACCGTCATGTTGTACTATTATATGAAGATGTCACATTCTTTTCATCGTCCAAATGTCTTATACTGCAATTATCCATGTTGATTTTCTTTCTTGGATGTATTTTATGTTTGTTGTTAACCAAAAAACTTCTTTTAAATAAACAATTATAATTAAAAAAAAGAATACAGCAGATGCTGCAACCTCATTGATTGTGCAAAAGCTCCTCCCTCTTTCCTAACAGGAAGTTGTGTAGTCCTCTCATTGTCAATGTGGTGTTGTCCCAGAAGCTCGCTGGCTCTTCCCTCTAATCCTCTGCTGTCTCTTGTGGTGTGGCTGGATCTTGTCTCTGAGCATCATCACCTCTGACCATCCTCTACAGCTACATCGCCATCTCCCTGTCAGATATATATACAGTATATATATATACATATATATATCATTATTGGGACATATTATATTCTGAATAACATATACATATATCCAAGACCGTACTTATCCATAGACAAATCAATGCCCAGCCGACCTCATGGGTGTCTACCAGGGCCGCACATGATGGGACGCAGTGGTAGCAGTTGTATCTGGGCCCAGATGCCTGATAGACCCCATTACCTTATAAGAAAACTCTTGTCTCATAAATAGCGCACAGTAGCATTTGGGGGCCCTGGAACAAATTATGCACTAGGGGGCCCCCAGAGCCTAAAGTTACGCCTCTGTCTACAGTTCAGGCGTCTAGTTAACACACGATGCCTTTATGTCATGTAGAGTCTCGTAGGTTTCATGGCGCAGACATGAGAAAGTCCTGGTGCATCGCTCCATCTGTTCTGCTTTATATTTACTCCATAAATATCCTGGTAATATGTATCCAATTATCGTATGGCATATAGACAGGCGAGCGGCAGAACATAAGTGGCAACAGCTGATCGGAGACTTGTAATCCCAGTTATCCCAGTGCAGCTTTCCCAGTTTATTTGCAGCATATACCATACTGTGATATCATCCCAGCCTGAGCTCCACTCCCGCCCTACATGGATTATGTCAGTGTTTTCCAACCAGGGTGCCTCCAGCTGTTGCAAAACTCCCAGCATGCCCGAACAGCCAACTTTAGTCACTAAAGCTCTCCTTTTATGCAAGGATAACATATATGTATACTGTGCTGGCATCCAAATGAAAAGGACTTAAGGGTGGAGAAATAGGATGCTGATAGAGACCAGACTCCCATTGCTCTTGACTCCCCTCCTGTGTGTACAGCTCCTGACTCCCTCCTGTATGTACAGCTCCTGACTCCCTCCTGTATGTACAGCTCCTGACTCCTCGCCTGAGTGTACAGCTCCTGACTCCCTCCTGTGTGTACAGCTCCTGACTCTCTCCTGTGTATACAGCTCCTGACTCCCTCCTGTATGTACAGCTCCTGACTCCTCGCCTGAGTGTACAGCTCCTGACTCCCTCCTGTGTGTACAGCTCCTGACTCCCTCCTGTGTATACAGCTCCTGACTCCCTCCCTTGTGTACAGCTCCTGACTCCCCTCCTGTGTGCACAGCTCCTGACTCCCTCCTTTGTGTACAGCTCCTGATTCCCTCCTGTGTATACAGCTCCTGACTCCCTCCTGTGCGTACAGCTCCTGACTCCCCTCCTGTGTGTACATCTCCTGGCTCCCTCCTGTGTGTACAGCTCCTGACTCCCTCCTTTGTGTTCAGCTCCTGACTTCTCACCTGTGTGTACAGCTCCTGACTCCCTCCTGTGTGTACAGCTCCTGACTCCCTCCTGTGTGTACAGCTCCTGACTCCCTCCTGTGTGTACAGCTCCTTACTCCCTCCTGTATGTACAGCTCCTGATTTCCCTCCTGTGTGTACAGCTCCTGACTCCCTCCTGTGTGTACAACTCCTGACTCCCTCCTGTGTGTACAGCTCCTGACTCCCCTCCTGTGTGTACAGCTCCTGACTCCCCTCCTGTGTGTACAGCTCCTGACTCCTCTTCTGTGTGTACAGCTCCTGACTCCCTCCTGTGTGTACAGCTCCTGACTCCCCTCCTGTGTGTACAGCTCCTGACTCCTCTTCTGTGTATACAGCTCCTGACTCCCTCCTGTATGTACAGCTCCTGTCTCCCTCGTGTGTGTACAGCTCCTGACTCCTCGCCTGTGTGTACAGCTCCTGACTCCCTCCTGTGTGTACAGCTCCTGACTCCCTCCTGTGTATACAGCTCCTGATTCCCTCCTTTGTGTACAGCTCCTGACTCGCTCCTGCGTGTACAGATCCTGACCCCCTCCTGTGTGTACAGCTCCTGACTCCCTCCCTTGTGTACAGCTCCTGACTCCCCTCCTGTGTGCACAGCTCCTGACTCCTCTCCTGTGTATACAGCTCCTGACTCCCTCCTTTGTGTACAGCTCCTGACTCCCTCCTTTGTGTACAGCTCCTGACTCCCTCCTGTGCGTACAGCTCCTGACTCCCCTCCTGTGTGTACAGCTCCTGAACCCCTCCTGTGTGTACAGCTCCTGGCTCCCTCCTGTGTATACAGCTCCTGACTCCCCTCCTGTATGTACAGCTCCCGATCCCCTCCTGTATGTACAGCTCTTGATTCCCTCCTGTGTGTACAGCTCCTGATCCCCTCCTGTATGTACAGCTCCTGATCCCCTCCTGTATGTACAGCTTCTGACTCCCTCCTGTGTGTAAAGCTCCTGACTCCTCTCCTGTGTATACAGCTCCTGACTCCCCTCCTGTATGTACAGCTCCTGATTCCCTCCTGTATGTACAGCTCCTGATTCCCTCCTGTGTGTACAGCTCCTGATTCCCTCCTGTGTGTACAGCTCCTGACTCCCTCCTGTGTGTACAGCTCCTGACTCCCTCCTTTGTGTACAGCTCCCGACTCCCTCCTGTGTGTACAGCTCCTGACTCCCCTCCTGTGTGTGCAGCTCCTGACTCCCTCCTTTGTGTACAGCTCCTGACTCCTCGCCTGTGTGTACAGCTTCTGACTCCCTACTTTGTGTACAGCTCCTGAATCCTCGCCTGTGTGTACAGCTCCTGACTCCCTCCTTTGTGTACAGCTCCTGACTCCTCGCCTGTGTGTACAGCTCTTGACTCCCTCCTTTGTGTACAGCTCCTGACTCCTCGCCTATGTGTACAGCTCCCTCCTCCCTCCTTTGTGTACAGCTCCTGACTCCTCGCCTGTGTGTACAGCTCCCTCCTCCCTCCTGTGTATACAGCTCCTGACTCCCTCCTGTGTGTACAGCTCCTGACTCCTCTCCTGTGTGTACAGCTCCTGACTCCCTCCTGTGTATACAGCTCCTGATTCCCTCCTGTGTGTACAGCTCCTGACTCCCTCCTGTGTGTACAGCTCCTGACTCCTCTCCTGTGTGTACAGCTCCTGACTCCCTCCTGTGTATACAGCTCCTAATTCCCTCCTGTGTGTACAGCTCCTGACTCCCTCCTGTGTGTACAGCTCCTGATTCCCTCCTGTGTGTACAGCTCCTGTTTCCCTCCTGTGTGTACGGCTCCTGACTCCCTCCTGTGTATACAGCTCCTGACTCCCTCCTGTGTGTACAGCTCCTGACTCCCTCCTGTGTATACAGCTCCTGATTCCCTCCTGTGTGTACAGCTCCTGATTCCCTCCTGTGTGTACAGCTCCTGACTCCCTCCTGTGTGTACAGCTCCTGACTCCCTCCTGGGTGTACAGCTCCTGACTCCTCTCCTGTGTGTACAGATCCTGACTCCCTCCTGTGTGTACAGCTCCTGACTCCCTCCTGTGTGTACAGCTCCTGAATCCCTCCTGTGTGTACAGCTCCTGACTCCCTCCTGTGTGTACAGCTCCTGACTCCTCTCCTGTGTGTACAGCTCCTGACTCCCTCCTGTGTATACAGCTCCTGATTCCATCCTGTGTGTACAGATCCTGACTCCCTCCTGTGTGTACAGCTCCTGATTCCCTCCTGTGTGTACAGCTCCTGTTTCCCTCCTGTGTTTACAGCTCCTGACTCCCTCCTGTGTATACAGCTCCTGACTCCCTCCTGTGTGTACAGCTCCTGACTCCCTCCTGTGTATACAGCTTCTGATTCCCTCCTGTGTGTACAGCTCCTGACTCCCTCCTGTATGTACAGCTCCTGACCCCCTCCTGGGTGTACAGCTCCTGACTCCCTCCTGTGTGTACAGCTCCTGGCTCCCTCCTGGGTGTACAGCTCCTCACTCCCTCCTGTGTGTACAGCTCCTGACTCCCTCCTGTATGTACAGCTCCTGATCCCCTCCTGTGTGTACAGCTCCTGACTCCCTCCTGTGTATACAGCTCCTGACTCCCTCCTGTGTATACAGCTCCTGACTCCCTCCTGTGTGTACAGCTCCTGACTCCCTCCTGTGTATACAGCTCCTGATTCCCTCCTGTGTGTACAGCTCCTGATTCCCTCCTGTGTGTACAGCTCCTGACTCCCTCCTGTGTATACAGCTCCTGATTCCCTCCTGTGTGTACAGCTCCTGACTCCCTCCTGTGTGTACAGCTCCAGACTCCCTCCTGTGTGTACAGCTTCTGATTCCCTCCTGTGTATACAGCTCCTGACTCCCTCCTGGGTGTACAGCTCCTGACTCCCTCCTGGGTGTACAGCTCCTGACTCCCTCCTGTGTGTACAGCTCCTGACTCCTTCCTGGGTGTACAGCTCCTCACTCCCTCCTGTGTGTACAGCTCCTGACTCCCTCCTGTATGTACAGCTCCTGACCCCCTCCTGTGTGTACAGCTCCTGACTCCCTCCTGTGTATACAGCTCCTGACTCCCTCCTGTGTGTACAGCTCCTGACTCCCTCCTGTGTGTACAGCTCCTGATTCCCTCCTTTGTGTACAGCTCCTGACTCCCTCCTGTGTGTACAGCTCCTGACTCCCTCCTGTGTGTACAGCTCCTGACTCCCTCCTGTGTGTACAGCTCCCGACTCCATCCCTTGTGTACAGCTCCTGACTCCCTCCTGTGTGTACAGCTCCTGATTCCCTCCTGTGTATACAGCTCATGACTCCCTCCTGTGTGTACAGCTCCTGACTCCCTCCTGTGTGTACAGCTCCTGACTCCCTCCTGTGTGTACAACTCCTGACTCCCTCCTGTGTGTACAGCTCCTGACTCCCTCCTGTGTATACAGCTCCTGACTCCCTCCTGTGTATACAGCTCCTTATTCCCTCCTGTATGTACAGCTCCTCATTCCCTCCTGTGTGTACAGCTCCTCATTCCCTCCTGTGTATACAGCTCCTGACTCCCTCCTGTGTGTACAGCTCCTGACTCCCTCCTGTGTGTACAGCTCCTGACTCCCTCCTGTGTGTACAGCTCCTGACTCCCTCCTGTGTGTACAGCTCCTGACTCCCTCCTGTGTGTACAGCTCCTGACTCCCTCCTGTGTGTACAGCTCCTGACTCCCTCCTGTGTGTACAGCTCCTGACTCCCTCCTGTGTATGCATCTCTCCATTCTTTTCTCTGATATATGTATATAATTTAGTGTTTGCTGTGTCTATAACTCCCATAGATCCTGTATCCAGACACCCAATACTGGGCAGGGTGGCACTCCGCACCCAGGGCACACGCCATCCATCTACCCTCCAGTTGTTTTCTGAAGAATTTACAGGTTATAAATACCCTCCTGTAATCTGGCAGCTGGTGGGTTAAAGGAATGTTCCCTATAGTGCGCTCCCTATATATAAAGAAGGACTCCGCTCCTCTGACCTGTAACGACAGCTGCTTCTTTATATAGAACTTAATGGAGGCCAGGTCAGGGAATCTTCTCCGGGTCAGCAGAACTTCCGGTCATTTCCTGGGACCCATTTCCAGTCCTCGCAGTTATTTTTGGACATGTACCATGTGATGTGAGCGGCGGCGGCGGCGACCTGGGGGGAAAATGGCGAAACGGAAACCGCCGAGGAGACACCGCGACCGTCACCGTATACAACGCAATGCCGTCCCTAAAACATTATCTACAGAATAGTAATATACATCATTACTACATTAATTCTGTGATGTATCTAAGCCCTGAATGTGGGATACTCACTCACTGAACCACACAAAACTACATGAAGTGCTTCTTAAATGAGGTATCTAAGCCTATCATGTGTGATACTGTCTCAGAGAACCACAGATCACTTCCTTCTCTATTACGTGCTGTTGAGCCCGTATATCGAACCTGCCCAGCTGTTGCAAAACTACAACTCCCAGCATGCCCAGACAGCCAACGGCTGTCTGGGCATGCTGGGAGTTGTAGTTTTGCAACAGCTGGACCAGCTTCAATATATTATGTGCTGCATAACTGGTGTATCTAAGTCTTGGATGAGACCACTTAGGACTACTTTCTGCAACATGCACTGCTGAGCTCATGTATCTAAGCCCATTATGTGTGATACCCTCTCCGAGAACCACTGAGTGCTACAGTCTGCAAGCGTCACACACACTGCTGAGCTGAAGTATCCAAGCCCTTTATGTGTGATACTCAGTTAGAAAAAAGCAGAGCACTACATACCCAATCATGTGCTGCTGAGCTGGTGTATCTAAGCCCATCATGTGTGATACTGTCAACGAGAAAACCACTTAGCACTGCATTCTCGTTCATGCACTTCTGAGTTGATGTATCCAAGCCCATTGTCTGCGATACTTTCAAGGAGTGCTACAGTCTACATCATGTGTTACCGAGTTGGTGTATCTAAGCCAATCATGTGTGATACTGTCACAGAGAAAACCCCTTAGCACTGCATTCTCTATCATGCAGTTTTGAGCTGATGTATCCAAGCCCATTGTCTGCGATACTCTCACAGATTGCTGCAGTCTACATCATGGGTTGCTGAGCTGATCTATCCAAACCTGTCATGTGTGATACTCAAAGAACAACCGAGCACTACATTCTTCATCACATGCTGCTGAGCTGGTGTATCTAAGCCGATCATGTGTGATACTGTCTTGGAGGAACCCACTCAGCACTACGTTCTCCATCATGAGCAGCTGAGCTTACCATGTGCGATACTCTCTACAGCACTGCTCTCACCACATGCTGCCAGGCTGATGTATCTAAGCTTATTATGTGCAGGTGAGAATATATCTAAGCCCATCATCTGTGATACCCTCTCAGAGGGCCACATAGCACTGCATTCTCCATCAAACAGTGCTTAGCTGGTGTATCTAAGCCCAATGTGCGTGATACTTTCTCAGAATACCACAGAGTGCTAAAGTCCGTAATCATCACACACTGCAGCACTACACCTCATCACATGCTGCACAGCTGATGTATCTAAGCCCAACATGTGCGATACTCTCTCAGAAAACTATACAGCACTACTCCTCATCACATGCTGCACAGCTAATGTATCTAAGCCCAACATGTGCGATACTCTCTCAGAAAACTATACAGCACTACTCCTCATCACATGCTGCACAGCTGATGTATCTAAGCCCAACATGTGTGATACTCTCTCAGAAAACTATACAGCACTACTCCTCATCACATGCTGCACAGCTGATGTATCTAAACCATTGTGCACAGCTGAGCAGATAGATACATGCATCATCTGTGATACGCTGGGAGGATTATCCAGCTTTATGTTCCACATCTAACACTGCTGAACTCATGTATCTCAGCCCATCATGCTCAGCTAAGCAGATATCTAAACCCCTCATCTGTGATACGCTCTCAGAGGACCACACAGCATTACATTCCACTTCATAAAGAGATCCAGCATTTCATTATATTCTGCAGGGTCACAGTGCTGTGGAACCTTTGTATCTAAGCAGATAATGTGTGATACCGCCTGTGGGAACCAGCTAACACTGCATTCACCATCATTAGATGTAATTCTCACAAGGTAGGAATTTCCAGAGGGATGTGCTGTGTATCTAAGCCAGTCATGTGTGACTTCCATCTCGCTATTGTCCTTGGAGATCAGGGGCGGTAGTCGCCATTTGTCCGGGATGTCCCTATACGATGCCACTACATGATGTGCCTATACGATGTCCCTATACAATGTCCCTATACAATGCCCCTATACACTGCCCCTATACAATGTCCCTATACAATGCCCCTATACACTGCCCCTATACAATGTCCCTATATGATGCCCCTATATGATGTCCCTATATAATGTCCCTATATGATGTCCCTATATGATGTCCCTATATGATGTCCCTATACAATGTCCCTATACACTGCCCCTATACAATGTCCCTATACGATGCCCCTATATGATGTCCCTATACAATGCCCCTATATGATGTCCCTATATAATATCCTTATACAATGTCCTTATATGTTGCCCCTATACAATGTTCCTATACAATGCCCCTATGCAATGTTCCTATACAATGCCCCTATGCAATGTCCCTATACGATGTTCCTATTTGATGTACCTATACGATGTCGCTATATGATGTCCCTATATAATGCCACTATACGATGTCCCTATGCAATGTCCCTATATGATGTCCCTATATAATATCCTTATACAATGTCCTTTTATGTTGCCCCTATACAAAGTCCCTATACAATGCCCCTATATGATGTCTCTATACAATGCCCCTATATGATGTCCCTATACGATGCCCCTATATGACGACCCTAAATGATGCCCCTATACAATGTCCCTATACAATGTCCCTATACGGTGTTCCTATTTGATGTACCTATACAATGTCGCTATATGATGTCCGTATACAATGTCCCTATACGATGTCCCTATACAATGTCCCTATACGATGTCCCTATATGATGTTCCTATTTGATGTACCTATACGATGTCGCTATATGATGTCCCTATATAATGCCACTATACGATGTCCCTATGCAATGTCCCTATATGATGTCCCTATATAATATCCTTATACAATGTCCTTATATGATGTCCCTATATGATGTCTCTATACAATGTCCCTATATGATGTCCCTATACGATGTCTCTATACAATGTCCCTACATGATGTCCCTATAAGATGCCCCTATACAATGTCCCTATACGATGTCCCTATACAATGTTCCTATATGATGTCTCTTTACGATGTCTCTATATGATGTCTCTATACAATGTCCCTATATGATGTCCCTATACGATGTCTCTATACAATGTCCCTACATGATGTCCCTATAAGATGCCCCTATACAATGTCCCTATACGATGTCCCTATACAATGTTCCTATATGATGTCTCTTTACGATGTCTCTATATGATGTCTCTATACAATGTCCCTATATGATGTCCCTATATGATGTCCTTATATGATGTCCCTATACGATGTCTCTATACAATGTCCCTATACGATGTCTCTATATGATGTCCCTATATGATGTCTCTATACGATGTCCCAATATGATGTCCCTATATGATGTCTCTATACAATGTCCCTATATGATGTCTCTATACGATGTCCCTATATGATGTCCCTATATGATGTCTCTATACAATGTCCCTATACAATGTCCCTATACAATGCCCCTATACACTGCCCCTATACAATGTCCCTATACAATGCCCCTATACACTGCCCCTATACAATGTCCCTATATGATGCCCCTATATGATGTCCCTATATAATGTCCCTATATGATGTCCCTATATAATGTCCCTATACAATGTCCCTATACACTGCCCCTATACAATGTCCCTATATAATGCCA
The DNA here is from genome assembly GCF_029499605.1 of Hyla sarda. NCBI lineage: Eukaryota > Metazoa > Chordata > Amphibia > Anura > Hylidae > Hyla > Hyla sarda. The sequence goes on along the minus strand of NC_079198.1, from coordinate 140,874,471 downwards.
CTATACGATGTCCCTATGCAATGTCCCTATATGATGTCCCTATATAATATCCTTATACAATGTCCTTATATGTTGCCCCTATACAAAGTCCCTATACAATGCCCCTATATGATGTCTCTATACAATGCCCCTATATGATGTCCCTATACGATGCCCCTATATGACGACCCTAAATGATGCCCCTATACAATGTCCCTATACAATGTCCCTATACGGTGTTCCTATTTGATGTACCTATACAATGTCGCTATATGATGTCCGTATACAATGTCCCTATACGATGTCCCTATACAATGTCCCTATACGATGTCCCTATATGATGTTCCTATTTGATGTACCTATACGATGTCGCTATATGATGTCCCTATATAATGCCACTATACGATGTCCCTATGCAATGTCCCTATATGATGTCCCTATATAATATCCTTATACAATGTCCTTATATGATGTCCCTATATGATGTCTCTATACAATGTCCCTATATGATGTCCCTATACGATGTCTCTATACAATGTCCCTACATGATGTCCCTATAAGATGTCCCTATACAATGTCCCTATACGATGTCCCTATACAATGTTCCTATATGATGTCTCTTTACGATGTCTCTATATGATGTCTCTATACAATGTCCCTATATGATGTCCCTATATGATGTCCTTATATGATGTCCCTATACGATGTCTCTATACAATGTCCCTATACGATGTCTCTATATGATGTCCCTATACAATGTCCCTATACGATGTCCCTTTACAATGTCCCTATATGATGTCCCTATACGATGTCCCTATACGATGTCCCTATACAATGTCCCTATATGATGTCCCTATACAATGTCCCTATACAATGTCCCTACATGATGTCTCTATACAATGTCCCTATATGATGTCTCTATACGATGTCCCTATATGATGTCTCTATACAATGTCCCTATATGATGTCTCTATACGATGTCCCTATATGATGTCCCTATATGATGTCTCTATACAATGTCCCTATACAATGTCCCTATATGATGTCTCTATACAATGTCCCTATATGATGTCTCTATACGATGTCCCTATATGATGTCCCTATATGATGTCTCTATACAATGTCCCTATACAATGTCCCTATATGATGTCTCTATACAATGTCCCTATATGATGTCTCTATACGATGTCCCTATATGATGTCCCTATATGATGTCTCTATACAATGTCCCTATACAATGTCCCTATATGATGTCTCTATACAATGTCCCTATATGATGTCTCTATACGATGTCCCTATATGATGTCGCTATACAATGTCCCTATATGATGTCTCTATACGATGTCCCTATATGATGTCGCTATACAATGTCCATATACGATGTCTCTATACGATGTCCCTATATGATGTCCCTATATGATGTCTCTATACAATGTCCCTATACGATGTCTCTATACAATGTCCCTATATGATGTCCCTATACAATGTCTCTATACGATGTCCCTATATGATGTCTCTATACAATGTCTCTATACGATGTCCCTATATGATGTCTCTATACAATGTCTCTATACGATGTCCCTATATGATGTCCCTATACTATGTCTCTATACAATGTCCCTATACGATGTCTCTATACGATGTCCCTATATGATGTCCCTATACAATGTCTCTATACGATGTCCCTATATGATGTCTCTATACAATGTCTCTATACGATGTCCCTATATGATGTCCCTATACGATGTCTCTATACGATGTCCCTTTATGATGTTCCTATATGATGTCCCTATACAATGCCCCTATATGATGTCTCTATACAATGTCCTTATACAATGTCCCTATAGTACAGGAGGGAGGGACAGCAAATACATGGAATGGTTAACCCCGGACCCCCGACTCAGGGGATGTAAATTTAGAATACAGTGGGCTTGGCGCCCCCTGTGCCCTGCGAGTATGTACTGCGTGGGGGGGATTCCTACTGGGTCTTCTTCCTTAACCCCTTGGTGCTTGATTACAACCATGAAGCCATCGTCAGACACGTGTTCGTCCATACAGGATTCTCCATGGTCCCTGCACCCTTTTTCTTTATGGTCCCTGCACCCTTATTATCTATAGTCCCTGCACCCTTATTATCTATAGTCCCTGCACCCTTATTCTCTATAGTCCCTGCACCCTTATTATCTATAGTCCCTGCACCCTTATTATCTATAGTCCCTGCACCCTTATTCTTTATGGTCCCTGCACCCTTATTCTTTATGGTCCCTGTACCCTTATTCTCCATGGTCCCTGCACCCTTATTCTCTATAGTCCCTGCACCCTTATTATCTATAGTCCCTGCACCCTTATTATCTATAGTCCCTGCACCCTTATTCTTTATGGTCCCTGCACCCTTATTCTTTATGGTCCCTGTACCCTTATTCTCCATGGTCCCTGCACCCTTATTATCTATAGTCCCTGCACCCTTATTCTCCATGGTCCCTGCACCCTTATTATCTATAGTCCCTGCACCCTTATTCTTTATAGTCCCTGCACCCTTATTCTCTATAGTCCCTGCACCCTTATTCTCTATAGTCCCTGCACCCTTATTCTCTATAGTCCCTGCACCCTTATTCTCTATAGTCCCTGCCCCCTTATTCTCTATAGTCCCTGCACCCTTATTCTCTATAGTCCCTGCACCCTTATTCTCTATAGTCCCTGCACCCTTATTCTCTATAGTCCCTGCACCCTTATTCTCCATGGTCCCTGTACCCTTATTCTCTATAGTCCCTGCACCCTTATTCTCTATAGTCCCTGCACCCTTATTCTCTATAGTCCCTGCACCCTTATTCTCTATAGTCCCTGCACCCTTATTCTCCATGGTCCCTGTACCCTTATTCTCTATAGTCCCTGCACCCTTATTCTCTATAGTCCCTGCACCCTTATTCTCTATAGTCCCTGCACCCTTATTCTCCATGGTCCCTGTACCCTTATTCTCTATAGTCCCTGCACCCTTATTCTCTATAGTCCCTGCACCCTTATTCTCTATAGTCCCTGCACTCTTATTCTCTATAGTCCCTGCACCCTTATTCTCCATGGTCCCTGCACCCTTATTCTCTATAGTCCCTGCACTCTTATTCTCTATAGTCCCTGCACCCTTATTATCTATAGTCCCTGCACTCTTATTCTTCATGGTCCCTGTACCCTTATTCTCTATAGTCCCTGCACCCTTATTCTCTATAGTCCCTGCACTCTTATTCTTCATGGTCCCTGTACCCTTATTCTCTATAGTCCCTGCACCCTTATTCTTTATGGTCCCAGCACCCTTATTCTCTATAGTCCCTGCACCCTTATTCTCCATGGTCCCTGCACCCTTATTCTCTATAGTCCCTGCAACCTTATTCTCCATGGTCCCTGCACCCTTATTCTCTTTAGTCCCTGCACCCTTATTCTCCATAGTCCCTGCACCCTTATTCTCTATAGTCCCTGCACCCTTATTATCTATAGTCCCTGCACCCTTATTCTCTATAGTCCCTGCACCCTTATTATCTATAGTCCCTGCACCCTTATTCTCTATAGTCCCTGCACCCTTATTCTCTATAGTCCCTGCACCCTTATTCTCTATAGTCCCTGCACCCTTATTCTCCATGGTCCCTGCACCCTTATTCTCTATAGTCCCTGCAACCTCATTCTCCATAGTCCCTGCACCCTTATTCTCTATAGTCCCTGCACCCTTATTCTCCATAGTCCCTGCACCCTTATTCTCTATAGTCCCTGCACCCTTATTATCTATAGTCCCTGCACCCTTATTCTCTATAGTCCCTGCACCCTTATTATCTATAGTCCCTGCACCCATATTCTCTATAGTCCCTGCACCCTTATTATCTATAGTCCCTGCACCCTTATTCTCCATAGTCCCTGCACCCTTATTATCTATAGTCCCTGCACCCTTATTCTCTATAGTCCCTGCACCCTTATTCTCCATGGTCCCTGCACTCTTATTCTTTATGGTCCCTGCACCCTTATTCTCTATAGTCCCTGCACCCTTATTCTCTATAGTCCCTGCACCCTTATTCTCTATAATCCCTGCACCCTTATTCTCTATAGTCCCTGCACCCTTATTCTCCATGGTCCCTGCACCCTTATTCTTTATGGTCCCTGCACCCTTATTCTCTATAGTCCCTGCACCCTTATTCTCCATGGTCCCTGCACCCTTATTCTTTATGGTCCCTGCACCCTTATTCTCTATAGTCCCTGCACCCTTATTCTCTATAGTCCCTGCATCCTTATTCTCTATAGTCCCTGCACCCTTATTCACCATGGTCCCTGCACCCTTATTCTTTATGGTCCCTGCACCCTTATTCTCTATAGTCCCTGCACCCTTATTCTCCATGGTCCCTGCACCCTTATTCTTTATGGTCCCTGCACCCTTATTCTCTATAGTCCCTGCACCCTTATTCTCCATGGTCCCTGCACCCTTATTCTTTATGGTCCCTGCACCCTTATTCTCTATAGTCCCTGCCCCCCTGGCTCTTGGGGTCTCCAGCAGATTTGGGGGAGTCTCATGTGGTCCGGGCTCTTCCTTACCTGCTGGCGGGTGGTCCCCGGGATCTTCAGGACCATGTCTCACAATAGCCGAGCTCCGAGCCCCCCGGTAGGCAGCACCGATCCTCTGCTGATCCGATCGCGAAGTGAATTTCCCGGCAGCGGATCGCTCTCCCCGGCCCGCGGTAAGTGATCATTGTTCCGCGGCTCGGTCCCTGTGCTGATCGGTGCCTGTGCTGATCGGTGTCTGTGCTGATCGGTCCGGAGCAGCCCCGCAGCCCACCCGAGACAATGGTCTCCTCTCGTGCGCTGTCACCCCCCCAGCCCTCACTCCATCATTTGGGTTGGATGGCGCAGCCTCACTCCGCACTTCTTCTCCTTCATCATCATCATCATCATCATCATCATCATCATCATCAGGGAGAATCTGAGAACTTTTCTTCCCTCCAGATGTGCAGATCCAGGACGTCCTCACATCCTCCCACAATCCTCCACAGGCAGGGCGAGGAAGGGGTTAACACACCCCATAGTGGGGGGACATGATGGTCCAGACAGGGAGAGGGGGGTCTCCTCTATTCTCAGGGTGGTCATGTGTGTAATCTGCAGGGTGGGCTCTTTAATCCTCCCGGACACTATTTATAGCTGCACAAAGTACAAGGAACCTCCAACAATAGGAAAATAAGGAAAGTGCAACATAAAAGATTGGGTCATAAAATGAGAAGGATCGGGCTGGGGGGGATGTGTGTAAGTGGGTAAGTACCTGGCTCAGTGATAGGAAACAGAGGGTGGTTATTAATGTTACTTATTCTGATTGGGTGACTGTTACTAGTGGGGACCACAGGGGTCCGTCTTGGGTCCTGTCCTATTTAATATATTAATTAATGACCTTGTAGAGGGGTTGAATAGTAAAGTAGAAATCTTTGCAGATGTTACTAAACTCTGTAAAGCGGTAAACACATAAGAGTACAGTGCACTGTATATAGTAGATAACACTATAGAGGACAGTGCACTGTGTATATTAGATAACACTACAGAGGACAGTGCACTGTGTATAGTAGATAACACTATAGAGGACAGTGCACTGTGTATATTAGATAACACTACAGAGGACAGTGCACTGTGTATAGTAGATAACACAATAGAGGACAGTGCACTGTATATAGTAGATAACACTATAGAGGACAGTGCACTGTGTATAGTAGATAACACTATAGAGGACAGTGCACTGTGTATAGTAGATAACACTATAGAGGACAGTGCACTGTGTATATTAGATAACACTACAGAGGACAGTGCACTGTGTATAGTAGATAACACAATAGAGGACAGTGCACTGTATATAGTAGATAACACTATAGAGGACAGTGCACTGTGTATAGTAGATAACACTATAGAGGACAGTGCACTGTGTATAGTAGATAACACTATAGAGGACAGTGCACTGTGTATAGTAGATAACACTATAGAGGACAGTGCACTGTGTATAGTAGATAACACTATAGAGGACAGTGCACTGTGTATAGTAGATAACACTATAGAGGACAGTGCACTGTGTATAGTAGATAACACTATAGAGGACAGTGCACTGTGTATAGTAGATAACACTATAGAGGACAGTGCACTATGTATAGTAGATAACACTATAGAGGACAGTGCACTGTGTATAGTAGATAACACAAAAGAGGACTGTGCACTGTATATAGTAGATAACACAATAGAGGACTGTGCACTGTGTATATTAGATAACACAATAGAGGACTGTGCACTGTATATAGTACATAACACAATAGAGGACTGTGCACTGTTTATAGTAGATAACACCATAGAGGACAGTGCCCTGTTACAAATGGATCTGGATAGGTTGGAGGTTTGGGCTGGGAAGTGGCAGATGAGGTTCAACACTGATAAATGTAAGGTAATGCACATGGGAAGAAAAATCCAGGCTGGGATTATGTATTAAATGGGAGAACACTTGGGACACCTGACGTGGAAAAGGACTTGGGAGTCTTAGTTAACAGCTGCATTTGCTTCCCATTGACTGTAATAGGTAAAATAATACGCACCTGCCTATTTGCTGCTGCGTATACGCTATGTGGGACTGTACCCTTAGAAAACATAATCCTTAAAAGGGACTCATCAGCAGGAAAATATGGGTATCAATAAGCAGATAGCTAGATAGAGCCGGTCATCCCCATTCAAGGCCTACCATTTATATCTCTGTAGGACTTTCCAGTGCTAAGATACAACAAAAAGTGCTGTTCTGCGTGTATCCACCTAACCATTGGACTGGATTGGGCTTCCTCTGGACTTTTGAGTCTAATTTGCATAATAACAAAAAGGCTTATATCTCGACACTAGAAAGGACCATGGAGATACTAAAGGTATGCCCGGAATCCTGACGACCAGCCCTACATAGCTATGGGCTTAGTTACACCCATGTATTTCTGCTGACAGGGCCACTTTAAGACATTCGTGAACATGCTATTTGTTATAGGACCAAGTGTCATGGACAGAGAAGGTCCTGGGGTCAGACCTGTCAACCATATCTCTATGACCTAGACCCTCTATAGCAGTGGCCTCCAACCTGCGGACCTCCAGATGTTGCAGCCGTTGGCTGTCCGGGCATGCTGGGAGTTGTAGTTTTGCTACAGCTGGAGGTCTGCAGGTTGGAGACCACTGCTCTATAGTCTTCATGGACACTTTGCAGATAGGAGCAGGGTCAATGGGGGAGATTTACCAAAACCTGTCCAGAGGATAAGTTGCCCAGTTGCCCATAACAACCAATCAGATCGCTGCTTTCACTTTTCAGAGGCCTTTTCAATAATGAAAGCAGCGATCTGATTGGTTGCTATGGGCAACTGGGCAACTTTTCCTCTGGACAGATTTTGATAAATCTCCCCCAAAGTGTCTTTGTGTAAATCTTCCTCTTTTCTATGGCTTCTCCTCCCTTAACCCTTTCTGCCCTGTTTGTCTTTTTGCTCTTAACCCTTTCATATCTCCCACATCCACCCATGGAGCAATGCTGGAGACAAAGCGAGAATAGGGGGCTGCAGAAGCTCTTGGGAGGGCTCAGCTGTCAATCATTCTTCTATTTATAGTCTTCATACTAGAAGCATTAGAGGGTGTGGATTCTGGGAATGTATATTTAACCCTTTGGTTATTTCATCTGGGCTCGGACTTTCGGTTCTGTAGACTTGTCCTGGATCTTCTGGATATTTCGGTCATTTTTCTGCCTAAAGCTAAAAGTATCGCGTTCACCTTCAAAGCCTCCGCTGCTTTAACCCTCTCATCCCCTTCACGTTTCCATCCGTCAGCTCTTTTCCATCCACTGCGTCTTCCCCTGAACCTTCCATTAATGATCCCATTCTCCTTGGGGGGATTAATGTAATGTAAATCATTTTAGTCTCAGTTTTGCTGCATCTAAATATAGGCCATCCCGGATTCCTAGCAACGTGGCGGCTCCTGATATCACGTTTGTCTTACTATGTCCGTAGATGAAATGTCGCTCTCCTTGGAGCTGTTATTGTTGTCTATGGGATTAGATGGGGTTTCCAGAGAATGGAACAAGAATCGATGGTGTCTTTAGGGCCACACAGTCCACATCTAATGCTTTATTCCATGTAGTTATATTCCAGTATATAAAGGGGTAACACTTACCTCCTGTATGTAACACTTACCCCCTGTTTGTAACACTTACCTCCTGTATGTAACACTTACCTCCTGTATATAACACTTACCTCCTGTATGTAACACTTACCTCCTGTATGTAACACTTACCCCCTGTATGTAACACTTACCTCCTGTATGTAACACTTACCCCCTGTTTGTAACACTTACCTCCTGTATACAACACTTACTCCCTGTATGTAACACTTATCTCCTGTATGTAACACTTACCTCCTGTATGTAACACTTACCTCCTGTATGTAACACTTACCCCCTGTATGTAACACTTACCCCCTGTATGTAACACTTACCTCCTGTATGTAACACTTACCTCCTGTATGTAACACTTACCCCCTGTATATAACACAACACTTACCCCCTGTATGTAACACTTACCTCCTGTATGTAACACTTACCCCCTGTATGTAACACTTACCTCCTGTATGTAACACTTACCTCCTGTATGTAACACTTACCCCCTGTATGTAACACTTATCCCCTGTATGTAACACTTATACCCTGTATGTAACACTTACCCCCTGTATGTAACACTTACCCCCTGTATGTAACACTTACCCCCTGTATGTAACACTTACCCCCGGTATGTAACACTTACTCCCTGTATGTAACACTTACCTCCTGTATTTAACACTTACCTCCTGTATGTAACACTTACCCCCTGTATATAACACTTACTCCCTGTATGTAACACTTACCTCCTGTATGTAACACTTACCCCCTGTATGTAACATTTACCCCCTGTATGTAACTCTTACCCCCTGTATGTAAGACTTACCCCCTGTATGTAACACTTACCCCCTGTATGTAACACTTTCCCCCTGTATGTAACACTTACCCCCTGTATGTAACACTTACCTCCTGTATGTAACACTTACCCCCTGTATGTAACACTTACCTCCTGTATGTAACACTTACCTCCTGTATGTAACACTTTCTCCCTGTATGTAACACTTACCCCCTGTATATAACACTTACCCCCTGTATATAACACTTACCCCCTGTATATAACACTTACCCCCTGTATGTAACACTTACCCCCTGTATGTAACACTTATCCCCTGTATGTAACACTTACCCCCTGTATGTAACTCTTACCCCCTGTATGTAACACTTACCTCCTGTATGTAACACTTTCCCCCTGTATATAACACTTACCCCCTGTATGTAACACTTACCCCCTGTATGTAACACTTACCCCCGGTATGTAACACTTACTCCCTGTATGTAACACTTACCTCCTGTATTTAACACTTACCTCCTGTATGTAACACTTACCTCCTGTATGTAACACTTACCCCCTGTATGTAACACTTACCTCCTGTATGTAACACTTACCCCCTGTTTGTAACACTTACCTCCTGTATACAACACTTACTCCCTGTATGTAACACTTATCTCCTGTATGTAACACTTACCTCCTGTATGTAACACTTACCTCCTGTATGTAACACTTACCCCCTGTATGTAACACTTACCCCCTGTATGTAACACTTACCTCCTGTATGTAACACTTACCTCCTGTATGTAACACTTACCCCCTGTATATAACACAACACTTACCCCCTGTATGTAACACTTACCTCCTGTATGTAACACTTACCCCCTGTATGTAACACTTACCTCCTGTATGTAACACTTACCTCCTGTATGTAACACTTACCCCCTGTATGTAACACTTATCCCCTGTATGTAACACTTATACCCTGTATGTAACACTTACCCCCTGTATGTAACACTTACCCCCTGTATGTAACACTTACCCCCTGTATGTAACACTTACCCCCGGTATGTAACACTTACTCCCTGTATGTAACACTTACCTCCTGTATTTAACACTTACCTCCTGTATGTAACACTTACCCCCTGTATATAACACTTACTCCCTGTATGTAACACTTACCTCCTGTATGTAACACTTACCCCCTGTATGTAACATTTACCCCCTGTATGTAACTCTTACCCCCTGTATGTAAGACTTACCCCCTGTATGTAACACTTACCCCCTGTATGTAACACTTTCCCCCTGTATGTAACACTTACCCCCTGTATGTAACACTTACCTCCTGTATGTAACACTTACCCCCTGTATGTAACACTTACCTCCTGTATGTAACACTTACCTCCTGTATGTAACACTTTCTCCCTGTATGTAACACTTACCCCCTGTATATAACACTTACCCCCTGTATATAACACTTACCCCCTGTATATAACACTTACCCCCTGTATGTAACACTTACCCCCTGTATGTAACACTTATCCCCTGTATGTAACACTTACCCCCTGTATGTAACTCTTACCCCCTGTATGTAACACTTACCTCCTGTATGTAACACTTTCCCCCTGTATATAACACTTACCCCCTGTATGTAACACTTACCCCCTGTATGTAACACTTACCCCCGGTATGTAACACTTACTCCCTGTATGTAACACTTACCTCCTGTATTTAACACTTACCTCCTGTATGTAACACTTACCCCCTGTATATAACACTTACTCCCTGTATGTAACACTTACCTCCTGTATGTAACACTTACCCCCTGTATGTAACATTTACCCCCTGTATGTAACTCTTACCCCCTGTATGTAAGACTTACCCCCTGTATGTAACACTTACCCCCTGTATGTAACACTTTCCCCCTGTATGTAACACTTACCCCCTGTATGTAACACTTACCTCCTGTATGTAACACTTACCCCCTGTATGTAACACTTACCTCCTGTATGTAACACTTACCTCCTGTATGTAACACTTTCTCCCTGTATGTAACACTTACCCCCTGTATATAACACTTACCCCCTGTATATAACACTTACCCCCTGTATATAACACTTACCCCCTGTATGTAACACTTACCCCCTGTATGTAACACTTATCCCCTGTATGTAACACTTACCCCCTGTATGTAACTCTTACCCCCTGTATGTAACACTTACCTCCTGTATGTAACACTTTCCCCCTGTATATAACACTTACCCCCTGTATGTAACACTTACCCCCTGTATGTAACACTTATCCCCTGTATGTAACACTTACCCCCTGTATGTAACTCTTACCCCCTGTATGTAACACTTACCTCCTGTATGTAACACTTTCCCCCTGTATGTAACACTTACCCCCTGTATGTAACACTTACCTCCTGTATGTAACACTTTCCCCCTGTATGTAACACTTACCCCCTGTATGTAACACTTACCTCCTGTATGTAACACTTACCCCCTGTATGTAACACTTACCCCCTGTATGTAACACTTACCTCCTGTATGTAACACTTACCCCCTGTATGTAACACTAACCCCCTGTATGTAACACTTACCTCCTGTATGTAACACTTACCTCCTGTATGTAACACTTACCCCCTGTATGTAACACTTACCCCCTGTATGTAACACTTTCCCCCTGTATGTAACACTTACCCCCTGTATGTAACACTTACCCCCTGTATGTAACACTTACCTCCTGTATGTAACACTTAATCCCTGTATGTAACACTTACCCCCTGTATGTAACACTTTCCCCCTGTATGTAACACTTACCTCCTGTATGTAACACTTACCTCCTGTATGTAACACTTACCCCCTGTATGTAACACTTACCTCCTGTATGTAACACTTACCTCCTGTATGTAACACTTACCCCCTGTATATAACACTTACCTCCTGTATGTAACACTTACCTCCTGTATATAACACTTACCTCCTGTATATAACACTTACCCCCTGTATATAACACTTACCTCCTGTATGTAACACTTACCCCCTGTATATAACACTTACCTCCTGTATGTAACACTTTCTCCCTGTATGTAACACTTACCCCCTGTATATAACACTTACCCCCTCTATCATGTATGACTCTGTTTACCCCCCTGTGTTTGTTTTTGTAACCGATTTGCCCTACGTCTTGTATCTCTCGGGGTTCCCCTTGTTGAGGCCACCGTACATGTCAGATGGTTGTCTGGTCCTTAGTTCATATCCAATACATATATTGTGCTTAAAGGGGTATTCCCACGTCTGTAATAAAAATGCTGTAGAAGCAGATATATCGTTGCTTACTTCACTGCCCCAGTTCTTAAAAAAAACAAAAATCCATTTGTTTTCAGGGCCTTAGTCTTGTACTTGTCCTGGTTGAACAATTCCTCATTACTACAATTCCCAGAATGCACTGCTTTCCCTCAGCTCCTCCTCACATCCCTCCCACCCTGCCTACCCTGAGCATCTCATTTCAAAGCAGACTATAGCACAGTGATGTTGCAGCACCTACTGCATTCATTCCTTGTCTGTTCCTCTGCCTGTGGGGTTGCTCAGAACAAGGCAGGCATGCAGGAGCCTCTTATTGATCTCAGTAGGATTCTGCTGCACTGAGCACAGTATGGTGGCTCCACCATAGGTTCACTGAAAGAATAAACGTGTTTTTATCTAACAGCGGAATTCCTCCCAGAACTGCATTAGACTCAGTGGATTAATGCTGCACGATGGCGCTAAAAGTGTCATTAATACTCGGAGTAAAGCTCATTGCAAGAGAAGAATGTTGGATCCAATGTAGTATTTTCTTATTATTGCATCACGATACCAGCGTTACATGTAAATGAATAGAATACTATAATATGATTTTATGCATATAAGTTGTAAAGTGCTGCCAGAATAGATCGTATGTAAAGTGTCTCATGCCAGCGCAGCTTATTGTCCAGATATACAGCTCCATATACATATGACAGGTCCGCAAATGACTAAACGCCAAGCGCATAAAACAAAAGCACCTAAATATATGACCATATGACGGCTGCAATGGCATTTCTGAGCAGAATTTCTGTAGTGTCAATGGGCAATAAAGGGTTAACCTGAGATTATAACTAAGCACCTAGTCACAGGATTGGTGATACATTTCTAATTGATGGGGGTAATGGCTGCTGGGACCCCCACCGATTACTAGAACAGGGATATAACTACTATAATACTGCCCCAATATATAAGAATATAACTACTATAATACTGCCCCTATATACAAGAATATAACTACTATAAAACTGCTCCTATATATAAGAATATAACTACTATAATACTGCCTCCTATATACAAGAATATAACTACTATAATACTGCTCCTATATACAAGAATATAACCACTATAATACTGCTCCTATATACAAGAATATAACTACTATAATTCTGCTCCTATATACAAGAATATAACTACTATAATACTGCCCCCTATATACAAGAATATAACTACTATAATACTGACTCCTATATACAAGAATATAACTATTATAATACTGCTCCTATATACAAGAATATAACTACTATAATACTGTTCCTATATACAAGAATATAACTACTATAATACTGCCTCCTATATACAAGAATATAACTACTATAATACTGTTCCTATATACAAGAATATAACTACTATAATACTGACTCCTATATACAAGAATATAACTACTATATTACTGCTCCTATATACAAGAATATAACTAGTATAATACTGCCCCTATATATATGAATATAACTACTATAATACTGCTCCTATATACAAGAATATAACTACTATAATACTGCTCCTATATACAAGAATATAACTACTATAATACTGCCCCTATATACAAGAATATAACTACTATAATACTGCCCCTATATACAAGAATATAACTACTATAATACTGACTCCTATATACAAGAATACAACTACTATAATACTGCTCCTATATACAAGAATATAACTACTATAATACTGCTCCTATATACAAGAATATAACTACTATAATACTGCTCCTATATACAAGAATATAACTACTATAATACTGCTCCTATATACAAGAATATAACTACTATAATACTGCTCCTATATACAAGAATATAACTACTATAATACTGCTCCTATATACAAGAATATAACTACTATAATACTGCTCCTATATACAAGAATATAACTATTATAATACTGCTCCTATATACAAGAATATAACTATTATAATACTGCTCCTATATACAAGAATATAACTACTATAATACTGCTCCTATATACAAGAATATAACTACTATAATACTGCTCCTATATGTGCTGGTTCTTATGTTCCTTTCCTCCTGTTTGTGGAGATATAAGTCACAATTCACACTGTTCCCTGTAGAGATTGCAGTTTCCAGGCTCAGTAATGATTATTTGGTGTTGGGATTTAGGGCTCTGTTCACACTCGCTGATCATGTAGCCCTACTGGACCAGTGCAGGACATGGGGGGTGGGGGATTGGTGACTGCCAAATATAAAGGGGTTCCATTCTTGTATAATCTTAATCATTGTACAGTAATAATACTTTGTGTTTTACATTTTTGACAGTTTCAAGATCTCCGCTTGCTGTCAGTTATTGCCAACAATGTTATTATGTAAAGTTTGAAATTCGAACGTGATTATAAGTAACTGACAAAGGATGCGGATGTGATACATTGTATCGAGCTCTGCGTATAGGTCAACTGTCTGTGATAAAACAAAATCTGTCCATTCACTGACAGCAAGCATTGATTTTTAATAGTGAGATATTGGATAATGAAGTGGGCCAAACAGTGTGCCTCCAGCTGTTGCAAAACTACAACTTCCAGCATGCCTTCGGCTGTCTGGGCATGCTGGGAGTTGTAGTTTTGCAACTTCTCTCTCTTTTCCTACTTGACCCACCAATGCAGTGTTTCCCAACCAGGGTGCCTCCAGCTGTTGCAAAACAACAACTCCCAGCATGCCTAGACATCCTTTGGCTGTTCGGGCATGTAGTTTTGCAACTTTTCAACCCGGGTTTCTCCAGCTGTTGCAAAACTACAACTACAAGCGAAGGCTGTCCGGGCATTCTGGGAGTTGTAGTTCTACAACTTCTCTCTCTCCCTGCTTGACCCACTAATGCAGCGTTCCCCAACCAGGGTGCCTCCAGTTGTTGCAAAACTAGAACTCCCAGCAAGCCCAGACAACCGAAAGCTGTCTGGGCATTCTGGGAGTTGTAGTTCTGCAACTTTTCTCTCTTCTTGCTTCACCCACCAATGCCGCGTTTCCCAACAAGGGTGCCCCCAGCTGTTGCAAGACTACAACTCCCAGCATGCCTAGACCGCTAAAGGATGTCTGGGCATGCTGGGAGTTATAGTTTTGCAACTTCTCTCTCTCCCTACTTGACCCACCAATGCAGTGTTTCCCAACCAGGGTGCCTACAGCTGTTGCACAACTACAACTCCCAGCATGCCCAGACATCCTTTGGCTGTTCGGGCATGTTGGGAGATGTAGTTTTGCTACTTTTCAACCAGGGTGTCTGCAGCTGTTGCAAAACTACAACTACAACCGAAGGCTGTTTGGGCATTCTGGGAGTTGTAGTTCTACAACTTCTCTCTCTCCCTGCTTGTCCCACTAATGAAGGGTTTCCCAACCAGGGTGCCTCCAGCTGTTGCAAAACTACAACTCCCAGCATGCCCAGACTGCTAAAGGATGTCCAGGCATGCTGGGAATGATAGTTTTGCAACTTCTCTCTCCCTACTTGACCCACCAATACAGTGTTTCCCAACCAGGGTGCCTCCAGCTGTTGCAAAACTACAACTCCCAGCAATTCTGGACAGCCATATAGTCATATAGTCTAGCCCATCGTGCCTCCAGCTGGCCTTATGCTGTTGCAAAACTACAACTCCCAGCATGCCCGGACAGCCTTTGGCTGTCCGGGCATGCTGGGAGTTGTAGTTTTGCAACAGCTGGAGGCACCCTGGTTCAGGAACACTGCTGTACTGTTTCTCATCCCTCCTTCGCCCTCGCCGTTTCGTTTTTCGTCCCTCAGTGACTGTATACCCATCTGCCATCGCCAGGTCCACGAACAGTTAAACGTGTTGTTTTACGTAAGGTAAGAAAGTGCGCATTAAATATTTAGCAATGGAAAAGGCGGCGGCGGCTTCAGTGATGCGGGCGAATGCGTCTTCAGAATGGGGAGATAATTAGATTGTAAGCTCTTTGTGACACAGATTTACTTTATTTGCTCAGCTCCATGATTCAGACTGAAGGGATGTCTGGCAGCGGTAGATGTGGGAGCAGATGGTGTGACACAGTGATTAGGCTGTCAGGCGCCGTAATAAGCAGGTTTACAAAGGACTGTGGATCAGCGCAAAAATGTTAACCCTATTAGTGCCGTAACAGTGCGCTGAGCATCGAGCAGGGTCAGGGGTGCAGGGGCAGAGGTCACACTGAGGTCTGGGGTCTATAGGGGCGCAGGGGCAGAGGTCACACTGAGGTCTGGGGTTATAGAGGTGCAGGGGCAGAGGTCACACTGAGGTCTGGGGTCTATAGGGGCGCAGTGCAGAGGTCACACGGAGGTCTGGGGTCTATAGGGGCGCAGGGACAGAGGTCACACTGAGGTCTGGGGTCTATAGGGGTGCAGGGGCAGAGGTCACACTGAGGTCTGGGGTCTATAGGGGTGCAGGGGCAGAGGTCACACTGAGGTCTGGGGTCTATAGGGGCGCAGTGCAGAGGTCACACGGAGGTCTGGGGTCTATAGGGGCGCAGGGACAGAGGTCACACTGAGGTCTGGGGTCTATAGGGGCGCAGGGGCAGAGGTCACACTGAGGTCTGGGGTCTATAGGGGCGCAGGGGCAGAGGTCACACTGAGGTCTGGGGTCTATAGGGGTGCAGAGGCAGAGGTCACACTGAGGTCTGGGGTCTATAGGGGTGCAGGGGCAGAGGTCACACTGAGGTCTGGGGTCTATAGGGGCGCAGGGACAGAGGTCACATTGAGGTCTGGGGTCTATAGGGGTGCAGTGCAGAGGTCACACGGAGGTCTGGGGTCTATAGGGGTGCAGGGCAGAGGTCACACGGAGGTCTGGGGTCTATAGGGGTGCAGGGCAGAGGTCACATTGAGGCCTGGGGTCTATAGGGGTGCTGGGGCAGAGGTCACACTGAGGTCTGGGGTCTATAGGGGCGCAGGGGCAGAGGTCACACTGAGGTCTGGGGTCTATAGGGGCGCAGGGGCAGAAGTCACACTGAGGTCTCGGGTCTATAGGGGTGCAGGGGCAGAGGTCACATTGAGGCCTGGGGTCTATAGGGGTGCAGTGCAGAGGTCACACAGAGGTCTGGGGTCTATAGGGGTGCAGGGCAGAGGTCACATTGAGGCCTGGGGTCTATAGGGGTGCTGGGGCAGAGGTCACACTGAGGTCTGGGGTCTATAGGGGTGCAGGGGCAGAGGTCACATTGAGGTCTGGGGTCTATAGGGGTGCAGGGGCAGAGGTCACATTGAGGCCTGGGGTCTATAGGGGTGCAGTGCAGAGGTCACACGGAGGTCTGGGGTCTATAGGGGTGCAGGGGCAGAGGTCACACTGAGGTCTGGGGTCTATAGGGGCGCAGGGGCAGAAGTCACACTGAGGTCTCGGGTCTATAGGGGTGCAGGGGCAGAGGTCACATTGAGGTCTGGGGTCTATAGGGGTGCAGTGCAGAGGTCACACGGAGGTCTGGGGTCTATAGGGGTGCAGGGGCAGAGGTCACACTGAGGTCTGGGGTCTATAGGGGCGCAGGGGCAGAAGTCACACTGAGGTCTCGGGTCTATAGGGGTGCAGGGGCAGAGGTCACATTGAGGCCTGGGGTCTATAGGGGTGCAGTGCAGAGGTCACACAGAGGTCTGGGGTCTATAGGGGTGCAGGGGCAGAGGTCACATTGAGGTCTGGGGTCTATAGGGGTGCAGGGGCAGAGGTCACACTAAGGTCTGGGGTCTATAGGGGTGCAGGGGCAGAGGTCACATTGAGGCCTGGGGTCTATAGGGGTGAAGGGGCAGAGGTCACACGGAGGTCTGGGGTCTATAGGGGTGCAGGGGCAGAGGTCACATTGAGGCCTGGGGTCTATAGGGGTGCAGGGGCAGAGGTCACACGGAGGTCTGGGGTCTATAGGGGTGCAGGGGCAGAGGTCACATTGAGGCCTGGGGTCTATAGGGGTGCAGTGCAGAGGTCACACTGAGGTCTGGGGTCTATAGGGGTGCAGGGCAGAGGTCACATTGAGGTCTGGGGTCTATAGGGGTGCAGTGCAGAGGTCACACGGAGGTCTGGGGTCTATAGGGGTGCAGTGCAGAGGTCACATTGAGGCCTGGGGTCTATAGGGGTGCAGTGCAGAGGTCACACGGAGGTCTGGGGTCTATAGGGGTGCAGGGCAGAGGTCACACTGAGGTCTGGGGTCTATAGGGGTGCAGTGCAGAGGTCACACGGAGGTCTGGGGTCTATAGGGGTGCAGGGGCAGAGGTCACACTGAGGTCTGGGGTCTATAGGGGTGCAGGGGCAGAGGTCACACTGAGGTCTGGGGTCTATAGGGGTGCAGGGGCAGAGGTCACACTGAGGTCTGGGGTCTATAGGGGTGCAGGGGCAGAGGTCACATTGAGGCCTGGGGTCTATAGGGGTGCAGTGCAGAGGTCACACGGAGGTCTGGGGTCTATAGGGGTGCAGTGCAGAGGTCACACGGAGGTCTGGGGTCTATAGGGGTGCAGGGGCAGAGGTCACACTGAGGTGTGGGGTCTATAGGGGTGCAGGGGCAGAGGTCACACTGAGGTCTGGGGTCTATAGGGGTGCAGGGGCAGAGGTCACACTGAGGTCTGGGGTCTATAGGGGTGCAGGGGCAGAGGTCACATTGAGGCCTGGGGTCTATAGGGGTGCAGTGCAGAGGTCACACGGAGGTCTGGGGTCTATAGGAGTGCAGGGCAGAGGTCACACTGAGGTCTGGGGTCTATAGGGGTGCAGGGGCAGAGGTCACATTGAGGCCTGGGGTCTATAGGGGTGCAGGGGCAGAGGTCACATTGAGGCCTGGGGTCTATAGGGGTGCAGTGCAGAGGTCACATGGAGGTCTGGGGTCTATAGGGGTGCAGGGGCAGAGGTCACACTGAGGTCTGGGGTTATAGAGGTGCAGGGGCAGAGGTCACATTGAGGCCTGGGGTCTATAGGGGTGCAGGGGCAGAGGTCACACCAAGGCCTGGGTGGGAGTGCAAGGGTGTGAAGCTGTCTGGGCATGCTGGGAGTTGTAGTTTTGCAACAGCTGAAGGCACCCTGGTTGGGAAACACTGCACTAATGTGTTATATAGATAGCTATGCAGTAGTAGAGTCATGAGGGGGAGAGGCCGGGCCGTTTCCTCCAATTCCGTGCGCTCTGTTCTAGCACGTGACAAAAAATGCATTAAATCCCTGGAAACTGATCACTTTAAAGGGGTATTCCAGGAAAAACATTTTTTATATATATCAACTGGCTCCAGAAGGTTAAACAGATTTGTAAATTACTACTATTAAAAAATCTTAATCCTTAATCCTTTCAGTAGTTATGAGCTGCTGAAGTTGAGTTGTTCTTTTCTGTCTAAGTGCTCTCTGATGACATCTATCTCGGGAACTGTCCAGAGTAGAAGCAAATCCCCATAGCAAACCTCTTCTACTCTGTGCAGTTCCTGAGACAAGCAGAGATGTCAGCAGAGAGCACTGTTGTCAGACAGAAAAGAACAACTCAACTTCAGCAGCTGATAATTATTGGAAGGATTAAGATTTTTTTAATAGAAGTAATTTACAAATCTGTTTAACTTTCTGGAGCCAGTTGAGATATATATATATATATATATATATATATATATATATATAAAAATATATTCCATGGATAACCCCTTTTAAGTTGGTCTACTATGTGCAAATTAGCTGCAACCATTTGCCCTAAATTGCACCAATTTAAACCAAAACTGGGGGAAAACCCGTAGTAAATATCTGGGAACATATGGGTAAAAAATTAAGGGGGCATCGGGCTCAAAAATCTGGAAAAACTTGACAGGAACACATGATAAATATGTTGAGCAAACTCAAACACGTTAAAAATGTTTAAAAAAAAACACAACAAAAAGTCACAGCTTTCTGGTTAGTAAATCTGGGTCACGGTCAAAGAAAAAAGGATTTATATAATAGAAACAAATTTCACTAAAAGTAAAGACCATATACAGGAGGGGGAGCTGAAATCCTAAATTCCAAATGTGTCCTCCATTATTCATGTTAATGTCCAGATGATGGGACATGTTGAGGACCTCAGGGGCGGAGCTCAGGGGAGTATAATTCCTTACATCCTCCCCGCCCCCTCGGAACAATCACAGGTTAATTGCTGGTTTGATTTAATAGGAAAAACCTTTTAATTCCTGTAATATTAATAGAAGTCGGCACTTGTTGCCATGGTAATTAGATTGTAATTCATCCAATATATAAATAACAAGATACAAATACCGGAACGCGCAGTCTGGCGCACGGCGCTCAGCATCTTCATGTTTACTTGATTAATAAAAGTTTTACTTTGTAAATACAATCTGGAAGTTTCTGTTGCTCAGAGCTGCAGACGCCATTGGATAGATGTTATGGGATAAAAGCAAATTGTGACGTTTTTGGAGATGGTGGTTGCCGCTGGCTGTCCGGGCATGCTGGGAGTTGTAGTGTTTCCACAGCTGGAGGCACCCTGGTTGCATGACGCAGGATGTGTAGATGGGTTTGTTGGTGACCAGACTTTGCCCCCGGCCTTTGCCTGGATGAATCCCGCTTGCTGGTTACTGTCCTCCCGTCTCTGCTCTCACTCCCGGAACGAGGGAAGATCTATGAGATGTCATCGTTGTCAGTTCCTATTAATGGCGGATGAGGCAGGTGTGCGGTCACAGACATATGCTCCCTCCTCCGGGGGATATGACTCCCTTTGTTTCATCTTCCTTCTGGTCTGTTCTCTCCATATCCAACACATTTTGTAAAAAAAAATTCTTTTTCCAGGTCACTAATCTCGCCGGTGATACTATTCCTTCCACATCAAAGCAGCGGCGCGGAGTCAGGTACGAGGCACAGGACCGCTCTCTTCTGTCAGCATTATTGTGCGCTAATTGATTTTTATTCCCTTGGCTGTGTCTTCTTCTCAATGGACAAAAATGTACCGATATGCGTTTTGGTAAGCTAGTCATGTGACTCCTGCCCTACTTGGCCCAACTCCAATCAATATCGATGGATAAGATGCTTGGGATTGACCTCCTTCATCTTCTGGACAACTGCGTAAAAGGCCCTTACCCCAGCTCCCCTCTAAAGCCTGAACTGCGTCCTGTTTGGTCGCTGTGTGCCATGTTACGTCACTCAGTAATCACCGCTGTGTGCCATGTTACGTCACTCAGTAATCACCGGTCCAGGAAGTTACAGTGCTCTTTTTTAGCAGTTCTAATCACTTAGTCACAGAGTCACCCGGGCTCCATAGAAATGCACAGGCCCTGCTTTCTCCTCCCCCGCTTATGAGGGAACTTAAAGGGGTACTCCACCCCTAGACATCTTATCCCCTATCCAAAGGATAGGGGATGAGATGTCTGATTAAGGGGGTCCCACCACTGGGACCCCCACGATCTCTCCTGCAGCACCCCCTGTCATCTGTGCATGGAGCGAGCTTTGCAGGGGCCGGAGGATGGTGACGTGATGCCACACCCCCTCCCATAGACTTGCAGTAAGGGGCGTGGCATAACATCACAATGGGGCGGGGCTGTGATGTCACAATCCTCCAGCCCCTGCATTGTCAGTCATCAGGACAGGAGAGAAGTTCACTCCATGCACAGATGACAAGGGGAGCTGCAGAGATCGCGGGGTTCCCAGTGGTGATTGGGGATAAAATGTGTGGGGGCTAAGTACCTCTTTAATGCAGTGTCTGACCTATTGCTATAAAAAAAAAAGATAGAATTGGCCTTAAGTAAATTTTCCATCCCACAGAGTACGGGTATTATGGGATGCCGAGGGCCAAGAACCGGTGCGTGAGCAGAATAATACTCAACTTATTGGGTGAGGACAATTCTGGTCATTCAAGGCCCCTCTGATGCATACTGCCCCCCCCCCCCCCCCCCCCCACACACACACCCCTTGGATGTTTTTGTATCACGTTGTTAACACATTGGCCAAGATTTACTACAATTTAAGCTTAGTGTGCAAAAAATAACAATAAAATGCACCAAGGGGGTGGGGCTTTTTGGGAACATAATAATGTATATTATAAGACGGTGTCAGAAGTGGTGGTCGAGGATCAATATATCTTTCCTATATGTGGACACCAGGTTTCAAGAAGCATATATGTCCTCCAGGGAAAAGCTGGGTGAGAAACTGTATAGGGGAATCCAGAAAATAGCTCAAATCCCTGGCAAATCTGGAAAACATTATTATTATTTTTTTTTTTTAAATCAACTGGTACCAGAAAGTCAAACAGATTTGTAAATGACTTCTATTAAAAAAAAATCTTTACCCTTCCAGTACTTTTTAGCAGCTGTATGCTACAGAGGAAATTCTTTTCTTTTTGAATTTCTTTTTTGTCTTGTCCACAGTGCTCTCTGCTGACACCTAATGTCCGTATCAGGAACTGTCCAGAGCAGGAGAAAATCCCCATAGCAAACCTATGCTGCTCTGGACAGTTCCGGACACGGACAGAGGTGTCAGCAGAGAGCACTGTGGACAACACAAAAAAGAAATTCAAAAAGAAAATAATTTTCTCTGTAGCATACAGCTGCTAAAAAGTACTGGAAGGGTTAAGATTTTTTAATAGAAGTCATTTACAAATCTGTTTAACTTTCTGGCACCAGTTGATTTAAAAAGAAAACTAAAAAAAAAAAAAAGGCCTGGATTTTTATCAGCTGAGATGACAAGCAGGGTTGGTAGTGGGGTCTTTCATTCCCCTTCCCCTACTTCAGATTTTCAGGTTGGCCCCAAGTCAGCACAGGTGCTGAGACCAATTAATACAGGTGCATCCAACACTGCACTGAGAAACTGTGAGGGGGCCTTTCATTCGCCTTCCTGGGTCACTCCAAATTTTCAAGTTGGCCTCGAGTCAGCACAGGTGCTGAGGCCAATTTATACTGGCCTTACAAAAGGTATAATCAGGTCTACACTGAGAGACTGTAAGAGGGGGAACTTTCTTCCCTTTTCCTGGGCAATGCCAGATTTTTTAGGTTGGCCCTCGAGTCAGCACAGGTGCTGAGGCTGATTAATACTTGGCTTACAAAAGGTTTAACCAGGTCATCACTGTGAGGCTGTGAGGAACCTCTGATGAGAGTCAAAGTCCTCTAGTGCAGCATCAAAAAGAGGACATTACATTTTTGGTTACAGTTTTTTGGGTGACTGGTGGTAAGCCACCTGTATGGACAGGGAAGAGATCTACATTTGCCTTTCATTTCAACATATGCAATCCCTTTGTTCTTGGACAGATAAGCATCTGCCAGAAGTGTTGACCAGTGGCTTTCTCCCCCCCCCCCCCTCCCCATTCAGAACGCATGCTTGCTCGGCTGAGCTGAGCATGCATGTGCATGAAGGAATTGGGAGAAAAACATCCTATCTTCTATGTCTGGTCAGCTTGAATGCACAACCTTGTCCCATCATGATCACAGCTGAGAACTTCCAGACATGTCTACAGCCGAGGTGTGTGTGTGGCCCTTTAAATAATCGTTATAACGTTCCGGTAATTATAAGACAAGCAGTCTCTAAGATTTTGGGATTTTTTTTCGCTTTGCTTGTGATAAACAGGAGCTGTCCGGTCGGTGCGGAGGGAACGTAGATCACAGAAATCATTCTAAGCATGAATAGTTATCAAGGCTACGAGAAGCGAATGAAAAATGCAGCGAAGTGACACGAGGGTAAGTGATGTGTAAAACTGGGCTAAGGATCAAACGAGGTCTCAGGTATTAGACCAGATAACGGGAGCAGCAAAGGAAGGAACTCCGCCGCCGCCACCACCGCGCAAAACCAAATCCTATTATTTGGGTTTTATTATAGCTGTGAGGGATGATTCCTTTTGTTATCCCATTACTGCATTGTCCTCGTTCCCTCTATATCAGTGTTTCCCAACCAGTGTGCCTTTAGCTGTTGCAAAACTACAACTCCCAGCATGCCCGGACAGCCTTCGGCCTCTCTGCAATACACTAAAATCTTGGTTGTCCTACAGACTGATTTAGTGCCACTACCACGTCATAAAGATTTCCCTGGATACATCCTTCCAGATGTTGTATTACAGGACCACAGTCCTGTCCAGTGTTGTTTCCCAAGCAGCGCGTCTCCAGCTGTTGCAAAACTACAACTCCCAGCATGCCCGGACAGCCAAAGGCTGTCCGGGCATGCTGAGAGTTGTAGTTTTGCAACAGCTGGAGGAGCAATGAGTGTATGAGTTACTGGAGAGTTTAACAATTGTGCATTTACTGTACCCATATGTATGATGCTTTGGTCACATGATCCTCCCAGCCAACAATTGCAGGAGAACCCCTATCCAATCTTCCAACACCTCGGTGACAAGTCTTCTATCTAGGTCTAATCCTATCTACAAACGTCCGTCACTGTCAGAGCTGCGAAGACAAAAGTGTTACATGTTTCTTTATCTCAAAGAAAGAAAAATATTGTCTATACCAGAGAGAAGAAGGCTGTGCAAGGACCTCTCTGCAATACACTAATCTCTTGGTCGTCCTTAAAGAAAACCTCTACATATTGAAAATGTGAAAACGCAATATATCTACATCAGTCATTCCACGTACACCTGCTACAAAGCACCTCAAGTTTGCTAAATTCACTAATGCTGCCAAAAAGCTACTTTTAAAGGGACAGTGACCAAATATACGATCTTCTGGATAAAAAGCTATAACAGTCTGGGCTATAGAAAAGCAACTACATTTTATTGGAATAGCACCAGAACTTTGAGTAAAGTTGTTTGAGTTGTTTCCCGGAATCCTAGTGTCCCAAGGTCTCATCCCTGCACTTTGCATACGGGAACAGTTTCCTTGACAGAAGGTTGGGGTTAGGTTACAGGTTAGCTACACCAGATCAGATAGAGGACTACTACTCCCAGCTAGCCTGCACACCACAATCATCCTTGCTCCGTCGGCACAGAGAGGGAGCGCAGGGGCTATGCATTTCTAAATCCGACTAAATCCGGTTACCTACTTCTTGGTTCAGGATCAGGAACAAAAATTGTCCGACAGACCGGGAAGAACACGGCCCGCCATGTAAGAACAGGAGCGCGCCTCTCCGTACCTGTCATTTTAGATGGGATTAGAGAGGTTTTAAATAATTTAACCATTGCTTCTTTCTGTTGTGTCATGTACTGCATGAAAAGTGTCGCCTG
Source organism: Hyla sarda (assembly GCF_029499605.1). Lineage (NCBI taxonomy): Eukaryota > Metazoa > Chordata > Amphibia > Anura > Hylidae > Hyla > Hyla sarda. The sequence continues at coordinate 140,849,176 of NC_079198.1, read as the reverse complement.
GTACCTGCACGGATCATGTTACCCAGAAGGAAGAGTCATTTACCCAATATAAAGTGAAGGCAAAAACCTGAAATTGCTGAAAGCAGTGCTTCCCAACCAGAGCGCCTCCAGTTATTGCAAAACTACAACTCCTAGCATGCCCAGTCAGTCAACGACAGTCCGGGCATGCTGGGAGTTGTAGTTTTGCAAAAGCTCTTTCTTCCACGGCAATGTTTTCCAACCAGGGTGCCTCCAGCTGTTGCAAAACTACAACTTCCAGCATGCCCGGACAGCCGAAGGCTGTCTGGGCATGCTGGGAGTTATAGTTTCAATTATGCTCCTTCTCCTACGGCAGCGTTTCCCAATGGCTGTCCGGGCATGCTGGGAGTTGTAGTTTTGCAAATGCTCCTTTTCCTACGGCAGTGTTTCCCAACAGGAAGCCTCCAGCTGTTATAACGACAGTCCGGGCATGCTGGGAGTTGCAGTTTTGCCAAAGCGCTTTCTCCTATGGCAGTGTTGTCCAACTAAGGTGCAGCCAGCTGTCGCAAAACTACAACTCCCAGCATGCTGGGAGTTATAGTTCTGATTATGCTCCTACGGCAGTGTTTCCCAACAGGGTGCCTCCAGCTGTTGCAAAACTACAACTCCCAGCATGCCCAGGCAGCAAGCAGCAGTATTTCCCAACCAGAAAGCCACCAGCTGTTGCAAAACTAAAACTCCCAGCATGCCCAGTCAGCCAGCATTCCCAACAGGAAGCCTCCAGCTGTTGCAAAACTACAACTCCCAGCATCGGCAGTGTTTCCCTTCTCCTAAGCAAAGTCAAAAACTTGCAATTGCCTAAAGCAGTGTTTCACAACCAGGGGGCCTCCAGCTATTGCACAACTACAACTCCCAGCATTCCCAATCAGCCAAAGGCTGTCCGGGCATGCTGGGAGTTGTAGTTCTGCAACAGCTGAAGTTTCACAGTTTGGAGACTGGTGGTCTAGACTCTCTAGACGGTCCTCTGAGGATTAAAGTAGTTGATACATTTTAATCTGAACTGATACATTGTATATATGTAAATCTAGGAGATACTTTATTTTACTTCCAACATTTATCTATATATACAGTAATTTGTTTATATTCACTGGCGCCTCCTTTTGGCCATAATACTAGAAAAAATTAAAAGCGTCCAACTTTATCTTTCCAACTTTATTTTTCCAACTTTATCTTTCCAACTTTATCTTTCCAACTTTATCTTTCCAACTTTATCTTTGCAACATTAAATTCTTTTTCCGAATCATCACTCAGACACATCGCGTTTTTCCATACGTTTTTTTTTTTAATTATAAATAAATACACAGTGAAGACCTTTAAGCTCCAGCGGGGAAAAAAAAATACATCTTTCTATTGCTGACATCGCTACAGTACAGGAGATTTTTTGGTCTTAACACCTTTATACATTTAGTTATGAAAATAATTTGACGATTTTCGGAAAAGCGTCAATACAGTACAGCAGCAGCACGGCAAACGGACTTAACGCTTTTAAGCATCTTTTTTTGTGTGTGTGTGTGTGGGGGGGGGTTAGTAAATAATAATTCAAAATGGAAACATTCTCCAGTCCTGACTCATCCAAGTCCCCCCTGATGCTTCTTCCTTTCTTGCAAAAACAGCGCCTCTTCTGTCCACAGGTGGTGTCTGGAATTGCAGCTCAGTTTCACTGGAGTGAAAGGGACTGAGCTGCAGTACTGCACACAACCTGTGGACTAGATTGGCGCTTTTCCGCCTTCGTCCGTTTTGGCGATCGGATAAAAAAACTTCTGACTTTTCTCTAGGACATATCGGCTCACTTGGGCGCTGTCACTTTAAAAAGCTTTGGAAAAGTTTTGGATTGGTTGGGCTCTCTTATCTCCGCTTGAGACCCTGACTTAGTGCTCATTTAAAGGGAAACTGTCACTTTTGACGCGCCCAAGTTTTGACATGTCAGACGTTTTGATAAGTCGGGGTCTCAATGCTGAGACCCCCCGTGGATCAGGAGAATGAGCCAGGATAAGGGCGTGGCACTAAGCACGGAGACCCCAAGCGATCAAAACTTTTCTAAAGTGACAGTGATACTTTAAAGGGGTACTCCGCCCCTAAACTTCTTATCCCCTATCCAAAGGATGGGGGATAAGATGTCTGATCGTGGGAGTCCCGCCGCTGGGGACCCCCGCGATCTCCCTGCACCCAGCCAAGCCCCACTTGTGATCTCACGGCCACGCCCTCTCAATGCAAGTCTATGGGAGGGGGCGTCACGCCCCCTCCCATAGACTTGCATTGAGGGGGCGTGGCCATGATGTCACTAGCGGGGCGTGACCGTGATATCACGACCCTCCGACCCGCATCACCAGTCATTCGGCACGGAGCGAAGTTTGCTCCGTGCACCAGATGTCTGGGGAGCCGCCACCCAGATCGCGGGGGACCCCAGTGGCCAGACCCCCCGCAATCAGACATCTAATACCCTATCCTTTGGATAGGGGATAAGATGTCTAGGGGCAGAGTACCCCTTTAAGTTTAATCATAAAATTAGTAGTCAATTAAAGTATTGGGGCCTCCAGTTGTCCCCCAAAGATTATAATGGCTTCTTCCTTAGGATACATCATAGCAAGTATACCTATATCTGGACCGGCCTCGTAGATACAGTTTTTGTATTGGATACGCTATACGTTTCCCTGACTCCATACACTGATAGATACGGGTGTACCTGCGCGTGGTGTAACCTAGACAACAGCTGCTCTATCCCCAATGAAGAAATGGTTGGACAGGGTGGGGACCTATCTGGGGGGGGGGATCGCACAGATCACTGGAAGCTGCAGCGTAAAGTGAACCTCTTGGGCCATTTCTATTTCCCTATCTGAACGCAGGATAAGAAAGAAGGAGAGAAGCCGAGCTCAGTGATATATAGATTTATATGATTTAGAGTGGGATTACTGAATAAATCCTGACAGGACTCCTAAGAGAGACAGTGGGAGTCCTGCTGGCTCCGCCCACACTGGATGATTGACTACTTTCCCTGTATTAATGTGTGTACATATAAGGCTGTCAACCACTGTGTGTGGGCGGGGTCAGCAGGACTCTCACTGTCTCTCTTAGGAGTCCTGTCAGGATTTATTCAGTAATCCTGCTCCACATCATATAAAGTGTATATATATATATATATATTAGATCACTGAGATCAGCTTCTCTTCCTCTGCCCTGTCCTGTTCTTATAAAGGGCAGGAAATAAAAACCCCTGACAGGTTCATTTTAAGATCCGCACCACTAGAGCCTGCAACAACGTCCCCATAAATGGCGGCGGCCTAAGCCTTATGTGTCCATTGTTCAATACAACCAATAATACCATAATGCACGTAACATAATGTGTGTGAACTGCAACCCCCACAGCCAGCTGGGAAAGCAAATCACAAAACAATAAGGCAGAAAGCGGTTTTGAGGCAGCCAATAGCATCAAAGCATCCTAAGGGTCACCATATACAACACTGCAGGGTAATGTGTAGGGTCCTAAGGGTCACCATATACAACACTGCAGGGTAATGTGTAGGGTCCTAAGGGTCACCATATACTACACTGCAGGGTAATGTGTAGGGTCCTAAGGGTCACCATATACAATACTGCAGGGTAATGTGTAGGGTCCTAAGGGTCACCATATACAATACTGCAGGGTAATGTGTAGGATCCTAAGGGTCACCATATACAACACTGCAGGGTAATGTGTAGGGTCCTAAGGGTCACCATATACAATACTGCAGGGTAATGTGTAGGGTCCTAAGGGTCACCATATACAATACTGCAGGGTAATGTGTAGGGTCCTAAGGGTCACCATATACAATACTGCAGGGTAATGTGTAGGGTCCTAAGGGTCACCATATACAATACTGCAGGGTAATGTGTAGGGTCCTAAGGGTCACCATATACAATACTGCAGGGTAATGTGTAGGGTCCTAAGGGTCACCATATACTACACTGCAGGGTAATGTGTAGGATCCTAAGGGTCACCATATACAATACTGCAGGGTAATGTGTAGGATCCTAAGGGTCACCATATACAACACTGCAGGGTAATGTGTAGGGTCCTAAGGGTCACCATATACAATACTGCAGGGTAATGTGTAGGATCCTAAGGGTCACCATATACAATACTGCAGGGTAATGTGTAGGGTCCTAAGGGTCACCATATACAATACTGCAGGGTAATGTGTAGGGTCCTAAGGGTCACCATATACAATACTGCAGGGTAATGTGTAGGATCCTAAGGGTCACCATATACAATACTGCAGGGTAATGTGTAGGGTCCTAAGGGTCACCATATACTACACTGCAGGGTAATGTGTAGGATCCTAAGGGTCACCATATACAATACTGCAGGGTAATGTGTAGGATCCTAAGGGTCACCATATACAACACTGCAGGGTAATGTGTAGGATCCTAAGGGTCACCATATACAACACTGCAGGGTAATGTGTAGGATCCTAAGGGTCACCATATACAATACTGCAGGGTAATGTGTAGGGTCCTAAGGGTCACCATATACTACACTGCAGGGTAATGTGTAGGATCCTAAGGGTCACCATATACAACACTACAGGGTAATGTGTAGGGTCCTAAGGGTCACCATATACAACACTGCAGGGTAATGTGTAGGGTCCTAAGGGTCACCATATACTACACTGCAGGGTAATGTGTAGGATCCTAAGGCCATATACAACACTGCAGGGTAATGTGTAGGATTCTAAGGGTCACCATATACAACACTGCAGGGTAATGTGTAGGGTCCTAAGGGTCACCATATACTACACTGCAGGGTAATGTGTAGGATCCTAAGGGTCACCATATACAATACTGCAGGGTAATGTGTAGGGTCCTAAGGGTCACCATATACAATACTGCAGGGTAATGTGTAGGATCCTAAGGGTCACCATATATAATACTGCAGGGTAATGTGTAGGATCCTAAGGGTCACCATATACTACACTGCAGGGTAATGTGTAGGATCCTAAGGGTCACCATATACAATACTGCAGGGTAATGTGTAGGATCCTAAGGGTCACCATATACAATACTGCAGGGTAATGTGTAGGATCCTAAGGGTCACCATATACTACACTGCAGGGTAATGTGTAGGATCCTAAGGGTCACCATATACAATACTGCAGGGTAATGTGTAGGATCCTAAGGGTCACCATATACAATACTGCAGGGTAATGTGTAGGATCCTAAGGGTCACCATATACAATACTGCAGGGTAATGTGTAGGATCCTAAGGGTCACCATATACAACACTGCAGGGTAATGTGTAGGATACTAAGGGTCACCATATACAATACTGCAGGGTAATGTGTAGGGTCCTAAGGGTCACCATATACTACACTGCAGGGTAATGTGTAGGGTCCTAAGGGTCACCATATACTACACTGCAGGGTAATGTGTAGGGTCCTAAGGGTCACCATATACAATACTGCAGGGTAATGTGTAGGATCCTAAGGGTCACCATATACAATACTGCAGGGTAATGTGTAGGGTCCTAAGGTTCACCATATACAACACTGCAGGGTAATGTGTAGGATCCTAAGGGTCACCATATACTACACTGCAGGGTAATGTGTAGGATCCTAAGGGTCACCATATACAATACTGCAGGGTAATGTGTAGGATCCTAAGGGTCACCATATACTACACTGCAGGGTAATGTGTAGGATCCTAAGGGTCACCATATACAACACTGCAGGGTAATGTGTAGGATCCTAAGGGTCACATATACAATACTGCAGGGTAATGTGTAGGGTCCTAAGGGTCACCATATACAATACTGCAGGGTAATGTGTAGGATCCTAAGGGTCACCATATACTACACTGCAGGGTAATGTGTAGGATCCTAAGGGTCACCATATACTACACTGCAGGGTAATGTGTAGGATCCTAAGGGTCACCATATACAATACTGCAGGGTAATGTGTAGGGTCCTAAGGGTCACCATATACAATACTGCAGGGTAATGTGTAGGATCCTAAGGGTCACCATATACAATACTGCAGGGTAATGTGTAGGATCCTAAGGGTCACCATATACTACACTGCAGGGTAATGTGTAGGATCCTAAGGGTCACCATATACTACACTGCAGGGTAATGTGTAGGATCCTAAGGGTCACCATATACAATACTGCAGGGTAATGTGTAGGGTCCTAAGGGTCACCATATACAATACTGCAGGGTAATGTGTAGGATCCTAAGGGTCACCATATACTACACTGCAGGGTAATGTGTAGGATCCTAAGGGTCACCATATACAACACTGCAGGGTAATGTGTAGGATCCTAAGGGTCACCATATACAACACTGCAGGGTAATGTGTAGGATCCTAAGGGTCACCATATACAACACTGCAGGGTAATGTGTAGGATCCTAAGGGTCACCATATACTACACTGCAGGGTAATGTGTAGGATCCTAAGGGTCACCATATACTACACTGCAGGGTAATGTGTAGAGTCCTAAGGGTCACCATATACAATACTGCAGGGTAATGTGTAGGATCCTAAGGGTCACCATATACTACACTGCAGGGTAATGTGTAGGGTCCTAAGGGTCACCATATACAACACTGCAGGGTAATGTGTAGGGTCCTAAGGGTCACCATATACAACACTGCAGGGTAATGTGTAGGGTCCTAAGGGTCACCATATACAACACTGCAGGGTAATGTGTAGGGTCCTAAGGGTCACCATATACAACACTGCAGGGTAATGTGTAGGATCCTAAGGGTCACCATATACTACACTGCAGGGTAATGTGTAGGGTTCTAAGGGTCACCATATACAACACTGCAGGGTAATGTGTAGGGTCCTAAGGGTCACCATATACAATACTGCAGGGTAATGTGTAGGATCCTAAGGGTCACCATATACAATACTGCAGGGTAATGTGTAGGATCCTAAGGGTCACCATATACAATACTGCAGGGTAATGTGTAGGGTCCTAAGGGTCACCATATACAACACTGCAGGGTAATGTGTAGGATCCTAAGGGTCACCATATACAATACTGCAGGGTAATGTGTAGGGTCCTAAGGGTCACCATATACTACACTGCAGGGTAATGTGTAGGGTCCTAAGGGTCACCATATACAATACTGCAGGGTAATGTGTAGGGTCCTAAGGGTCACCATATACTACACTGCAGGGTAATGTGTAGGGTCCTAAGGGTCACCATATACAATACTGCAGGGTAATGTGTAGGATCCTAAGGGTCACCATATACAATACTGCAGGGTAATGTGTAGGATCCTAAGGGTCACCATATACAATACTGCAGGGTAATGTGTAGGATCCTAAGGGTCACCATATACAATACTGCAGGGTAATGTGTAGGGTCCTAAGGGTTACCATATACTACACTGCAGGGTAATGTGTAGGGTCCTAAGGGTCACCATATACAATACTGCAGGGTAATGTGTAGGATCCTAAGGGTCACCATATACAATAATGCAGGGTAATGTGTAGGGTCCTAAGGGTCACCATATACAACACTGCAGGGTAATGTGTAGGGTCCTAAGGGTCACCATATACAACACTGCAGGGTAATGTGTAGGGTCCTAAGGGTCACCATATACAATACTGCAGGGTAATGTGTAGGATCCTAAGGGTCACCATATACAATAATGCAGGGTAATGTGTAGGGTCCTAAGGGTCACCATATACAACACTGCAGGGTAATGTGTAGGATCCTAAGGGTCACCATATACAACACTGCAGGGTAATGTGTAGGATCCTAAGGGTCACCATATACAATACTGCAGGGTAATGTGTAGGATCCTAAGGGTCACCATATACAACACTGCAGGGTAATGTGTAGGATCCTAAGGGTCACCATATACAACACTGCAGGGTAATGTGTAGGATCCTAAGGGTCACCATATACAATACTGCAGGGTAATGTGTAGGGTCCTAGGGGTCACCATATACAATACTGCAGGGTAATGTGTAGGGTCCTAAGGGTCACCATATACTACACTGCAGGGTAATGTGTAGGGTCCTAAGGGTCACCATATACAACACTGCAGGGTAATGTGTAGGATCCTAAGGGTCACCATATACTACACTGCAGGGTAATGTGTAGGGTCCTAAGGGTCACCATATACAATACTGCAGGGTAATGTGTAGGATCCTAAGGGTCACCATATACAATACTGCAGGGTAATGTGTAGGATCCTAAGGTCACAATATACAACACTGCAGGGTAATGTGTAGGATCCTAAGGGTCACCATATACTACACTGCAGGGTAATGTGTAGGATCCTAAGGGTCACCATATACAATACTGCAGGGTAATGTGTAGGGTCCTAAGGGTCACCATATACAATACTGCAGGGTAATGTGTAGGGTCCTAAGGGTCACCATATACAATACTGCAGGGTAATGTGTAGGGTCCTAAGGGTCACCATATACAACACTGCAGGGTAATGTGTAGGGTCCTAAGGGTCACCATATACTACACTGCAGGGTAATGTGTAGGATCCTAAGGGTCACCATATACAACACTGCAGGGTAATGTGTAGGATCCTAAGGGTCACATATACAATACTGCAGGGTAATGTGTAGGGTCCTAAGGGTCACCATATACAATACTGCAGGGTAATGTGTAGGATCCTAAGGGTCACCATATACTACACTGCAGGGTAATGTGTAGGGTCCTAAGGGTCACCATATACAATACTGCAGGGTAATGTGTAGGATCCTAAGGGTCACCATATACAACACTGCAGGGTAATGTGTAGGGTCCTAAGGGTCACCATATACTACACTGCAGGGTAATGTGTAGGGTCCTAAGGGTCACCATATACAATACTGCAGGGTAATGTGTAGGATCCTAAGGGTCACCATATACAATACTGCAGGGTAATGTGTAGGATCCTAAGGGTCACCATATACAATACTGCAGGGTAATGTGTAGGATCCTAAGGGTCACCATATACAATACTGCAGGGTAATGTGTAGGGTCCTAAGGGTCACCATATACAATACTGCAGGGTAATGTGTAGGATCCTAAGGGTCACCATATACAATACTGCAGGGTAATGTGTAGGATCCTAAGGGTCACCATATACAATACTGCAGGGTAATGTGTAGGGTCCTAAGGGTCACCATATACAACACTGCAGGGTAATGTGTAGGATCCTAAGGGTCACCATATACAATACTGCAGGGTAATGTGTAGGGTCCTAAGGGTCACCATATACTACACTGCAGGGTAATGTGTAGAGTCCTAAGGGTCACCATATACAATACTGCAGGGTAATGTGTAGGGTCCTAAGGGTCACCATATACTACACTGCAGGGTAATGTGTAGGATCCTAAGGGTCACCATATACAATACTGCAGGGTAATGTGTAGGGTCCTAAGGGTCACCATATACAACACTGCAGGGTAATGTGTAGGATCCTAAGGGTCACCATATACAATACTGCAGGGTAATGTGTAGGGTCCTAAGGGTCACCATATACAACACTACAGGGTAATGTGTAGGGTCCTAAGGGTCACCATATACAACACTGCAGGGTAATGTGTAGGATCCTAAGGGTCACCATATACTACACTGCAGGGTAATGTGTAGGATCCTAAGGGTCACCATATACTACACTGCAGGGTAATGTGTAGGATCCTAAGGGTCACCATATACAACACTGCAGGGTAATGTGTAGGATCCTAAGGGTCACCATATACAATACTGCAGGGTAATGTGTAGGATCCTAAGGGTCACCATATACAATACTGCAGGGTAATGTGTAGGATCCTAAGGGTCACCATATACAATACTGCAGGGTAATGTGTAGGGTCCTAAGGGTCACCATATACAATACTGCAGGGTAATGTGTAGGATCCTAAGGGTCACCATATACAATACTGCAGGGTAATGTGTAGGGTCCTAAGGGTCACCATATACTACACTGCAGGGTAATGTGTAGGATCCTAAGGGTCACCATATACAACACTGCAGGGTAATGTGTAGGATCCTAAGGGTCACCATATACAACACTGCAGGGTAATGTGTAGGGTCCTAAGGGTCACCATATACTACACTGCAGGGTAATGTGTAGGGTCCTAAGGGTCACCATATACTACACTGCAGGGTAATGTGTAGGATCCTAAGGGTCACCATATACTACACTGCAGGGTAATGTGTAGGGTCCTAAGGGTCACCATATACTACACTGCAGGGTAATGTGTAGGATCCTAAGGGTCACCATATACTACACTGCAGGGTAATGTGTAGGATCCTAAGGGTCACCATATACAACACTGCAGGGTAATGTGTAGGATCCTAAGGGTCACCATATACAATACTGCAGGGTAATGTGTAGGGTCCTAAGGGTCACCATATACAATACTGCAGGGTAATGTGTAGGGTCCTAAGGGTCACCATATACTACACTGCAGGGTAATGTGTAGGATCCTAAGGGTCACCATATACAATACTGCAGGGTAATGTGTAGGGTCCTAAGGGTCACCATATACAACACTGCAGGGTAATGTGTAGGGTCCTAAGGTCACAATATACAACACTGCAGGGTAATGTGTAGGGTCCTAAGGGTCACCATATACTACACTGCAGGGTAATGTGTAGGATCCTAAGGGTCACCATATACAACACTGCAGGGTAATGTGTAGGATCCTAAGGGTCACCATATACAACACTGCAGGGTAATGTGTAGGATCCTAAGGGTCACCATATACAACACTGCAGGGTAATGTGTAGGATCCTAAGGGTCACCATATACTACACTGCAGGGTAATGTGTAGGGTCCTAAGGGTCACCATATACAATACTGCAGGGTAATGTGTAGTGTCCTAAGGGTCACCATATACAATACTGCAGGGTAATGTGTAGGGTCCTAAGGGTCACCATATACAATACTGCAGGGTAATGTGTAGGGTCCTAAGGGTCACCATATACAATACTGCAGGGTAATGTGTAGGGTCCTAAGGGTCACCATATACAATACTGCAGGGTAATGTGTAGGATCCTAAGGGTCACCATATACTACACTGCAGGGTAATGTGTAGGATCCTAAGGGTCACCATATACAACACTGCAGGGTAATGTGTAGGGTCCTAAGGGTCACCATATACTACACTGCAGGGTAATGTGTAGGGTCCTAAGGGTCACCATATACTACACTGCAGGGTAATGTGTAGGGTCCTAAGGGTCACCATATACAATACTGCAGGGTAATGTGTAGGATCCTAAGGGTCACCATATACTACACTGCAGGGTAATGTGTAGGATCCTAAGGGTCACCATATACTACACTGCAGGGTAATGTGTAGGGTCCTAAGGGTCACCATATACTACACTGCAGGGTAATGTGTAGGGTCCTAAGGGTCACCATATACAACACTGCAGGGTAATGTGTAGGGTCCTAAGGGTCACCATATACTACACTGCAGGGTAATGTGTAGGATCCTAAGGGTCACCATATACTACACTGCAGGGTAATGTGTAGGGTCCTAAGGGTCACCATATACTACACTGCAGGGTAATGTGTAGGATCCTAAGGGTCACCATATACAACACTGCAGGGTAATGTGTAGGGTCCTAAGGGTCACCATATACTACACTGCAGGGTAATGTGTAGGATCCTAAGGGTCACCATATACAATACTGCAGGGTAATGTGTAGGGTCCTAGGGGTCACCATATACAATACTGCAGGGTAATGTGTAGGATCCTAAGGGTCACCATATACAATACTGCAGGGGTAATGTGTAGGATCCTAAGGGTCACCATATACAATACTGCAGGGTAATGTGTAGGATCCTAAGGGTCACCATATACTACACTGCAGGGTAATGTGTAGGATCCTAAGGGTCACCATATGCAACACTGCAGGGTAATGTGTAGGATCATACAACACATGGGGAGCTATGGGGATTTGGCTATGCTCGGTACCGGAGGGGGCGCCGGCGCGGTTCTGGGAATGAAGGGCGTCATGGTGGACAATGTAACAAAATCTCTGTACGGAGATAATGGATTAATAATATATAAGGCAGAATGGGCTGGAAACACTGAATAATAACTTACATCCTGCCCAATGTGAGGTCTATGGGATTGTACAGACGTGTTATGGGATTGTACAGACGTGTTATGGGATTGTACAGACGTGTTATGGGATTGTACAGACGTGTTATGGGATTGTACAGACGTGTTATGGGATTGTACAGACGTCTTATGGGATTGTACAGACGTCTTATGGGATTGTACAGACGTCTTATGGGATTGTACAGACGTCTTATGGGATTGTACAGACGTCTTATGGGATTGTACAGACGTCTTATGGGATTGTACAGACGTCTTATGGGATTGTACAGACGTCTTATGGGATTGTACAGACGTCTTATGGGATTGTACAGACGTCTTATGGGATTGTACAGACGTCTTATGGGATTGTACAGATGTGTTATGGGATTGTACAGACGTGTTATGGGATTGTACAGACGTCTTATGGGATTGTACAGACGTGTTATGGGATTGTACAGACGTCTTATGGGATTGTACAGACGTCTTATGGGATTGTACAGACGTCTTATGGGATTGTACAGACGTCTTATGGGATTGTACAGACGTCTTATGGGATTGTACAGACATCTTATGGGATTGTACAGACGTCTTATGGGATTGTACAGACATCTTATGGGATTGTACAGACATCTCCAATAAACCAATACACACAAACAATGCATCCGGAAAGTATTCAGACCCTTTCACTTTTGACATATTTTGTTATGTTGCTCCTTGTGATAAAATAAAAAAGTCCAGTCCCCCCTCCCCCCATCATACCCCATAATGAGAACCTGAAAACAGAATGTAAAAAATTATTACTCACATGGATATAAGTATTCATACCCTTTGACGCAATATTTATCTCTGGCTCCTCCCATTTCCCATGATCATCTCTGAGATGTTTCTCCCCCTTGACTGGTGTCACCTGTGATAAATTCAGCTGATTGGACAAGACACGGCCCTGTCTATAGAATGTATATCAGAACAAACACCAAGCCATGAGGTGGAAAGAACTGCCTGTAGAGCTCAGACACGGCCCTGTCTATATAATGTATATCAGAGCAAACACCAAGCCATGAGGAGGAAAGAACTGCCTGTAGAGTTCAGACACAGCCCTGTCTATATAATGTATATCAGTGCAAACACCAAGCCATGAGAAGGAAAGAACTGCCTGTAGAGCTCAGACACAGCCCTGTCTATATAATGTATATCAGTGCAAACACCAAGCCATGAGAGGGAAAGAACTGCCTGTAGAGCTCAGACACAGCCCTGTCTATACAATGTATATCAGTGCAAACACCAAGCCATGAGGAGGAAAGAACTGCCTGTAGAGTTCAGACACAGCCCTGTCTATATAATGTATATCAGTGCAAACACCAAGCCATGAGAAGGAAAGAACTGCCTGTAGAGCTCAGACACAGCCCTGTCTATATAATGTATATCAGTGCAAACACCAAGCCATGAGAAGGAAAGAACTGCCTGAAGAGCTCAGACACAGCCCTGTCTATATAATGTATATCAGAACAAACACCAAGCCATGAGGAGGAAAGAACTGCCTGTAGAGCTCAGACACAGCCCTGTCTATATAATGTATATCAGTGCAAACACCAAGCCATGAGTAGGAAAGAACTGCCTGTAGAGCTCAGACACGGCCCTGTCTATATAATGTATATCAGTGCAAACACCAAGCCATGAGGGGGGAAAGAACTGCCTGTAGAGCTCAGACACGGCCCTGTCTATATAATGTATATCAGTGCAAACACCAAGCCATGAGAAGGAAAGAACTGCCTGTAGAGCTCAGACACAGCCCTGTCTATATAATGTATATCAGAACAAACACCAAGCCATGAGGAGGAAAGAACTGCCTGTAGAGTTCAGACACAGCCCTGTCTATATAATGTATATCAGTGCAAACACCAAGCCATGAGAAGGAAAGAATTGCCTGAAGAGTTCAGACACAGCCCTGTCTATATGATGTATATCAGAACAAACACCAAGCCATGAGGCGGAAAGAACTGCCTGTAGAGTTCAGACACAGCCCTGTCTATATAATGTATATCAGTGCAAACACCAAGCCATGAGGAGGAAAGAACTGCCTGTAGAGCTCAGACACAGCCCTGTCTATATAATGTATATCAGAGCATAGTAAGGGGTATGAATACTTATGTCACATGTTATAGTAAGGGGTATGAATACTTATGTCACATGTTATAGTAAGGGGTATGAATACTTATGTCACATGTTATAGTAAGGGGTATGAATAGTTATGTCACATGTTATAGTAAGGGGTATGAATAGTTGTCACATGTTATAGTAAGGGGTATGAATACTTATGTCACATGTTATAGTAAGGGGTATGAATACTTATGTCACATGTTATAGTAAGGGGTATGAATACTTATGTCACATGTTATAGTAAGGGGTATGAATAGTTGTCACATGTTATAGTAAGGGGTATGAATACTTATGTCACATGTTATAGTAAGGGGTATGAATAGTTGTCACATGTTATAGTAAGGGGTATGAATACTTATGTCACATGTTATAGTAAGGGGTATGAATACTTATGTCCAATAAGTCTTGTAGATTAGAATACGTTTTGATTCTCTACAAACTCATGAACTGACCTCCTGTTACATTGTTTCTAAATATTTGGCAACAATTTGTATCTAATAATAACATAACAGGGATGAGATACATTTGGATACAAGTTTCTGGATATGCACTGGGGCTGCACCAGATATCGCAGTCGCATTGGGATTTATGCAAATTGCTATATTTTTGCAAAGGTGCGAATTTCAAATGCTAAGTCAGTGTTTCCCAACAAAGGTGTCTCCAGCTGTTGCAAAACTACAACTCCCAGCATTCCAGGACAGCTGAAGGCCCACTGGGTGGAAAACACTGTTCTTAGTAATAATAGGGAGGTGATGGTCACCTAGCCCCGGCCCCCCGTAGGTCTCCGCGCCGTCCCGGTATCTTCTCTGTGGCTACTGACAACCAGCTGGTTCCGGGACCTTTCCTGCTCAGACAATCAGTGGCCGCAGCGGTGTCATGTGTCAGGCTGTGATTGGCTGAGTAAGTTCCATAAGACGGGGGACTGCATGGAGGAGCGCGGGACATACGGGACCAGGGATAGGTAAGAATCAGGGTTTTTATGTCTCTCCCCCAGCCACAGCACAATGTTCATGGGGGAGGTGTGACATGGGGGGAGGTGTGACATGGGGGGAGGTGTAACATGGGGGGGGGGGGAGATGTGACATTGGGGGGGGGGGTGTGACATGACATGGGGGGGAGATGTGACATCACATGGGGGGAGAGATGTGACATGGGGGGGAGATGTGACATGGGGGGGAGGTGTGACATGGGGGGAGATGTGACATGGGGGGGAGGTGTGACATGGGGGGAGATGTGACATGGGGGGGAGGTGTGACATGGGGGGAGGTGTGACATGGGGGGGAGATGTGACATGGGGGGGAGGTGTGACATGGGGGAGGTGTGACACAGGGGGGGAGAGATGTGACACGGGGGGAGATGTGACATGGGGGAGATGTGACATGGGGGGAGTTGTGACACGGGGGGGGGGGAGGTGTGACATGGGGGGGAGGTGTGACATGGGGGGGAGGTGTGACATGGGGGGAGGTGTGACATGGGGGGAGGTGTGACATGGGGGGAGGTGTGACACAGGGGGGGGGAGATGTGACATGGGGGAGATGTGACATGGGGGGAGTTGTGACACGGGGGGGGGAGATGTGACATTGGGGGGGGGGGGGGGATAGACTTGAAATGGGGGGATTTGACCATTTGTTTGTTATATTTCCCTCCATAACCGCAGTCACACATTCTCCCCATATTGTGCAGCCCTAATATACAGGAGCCCCTGAGTGAGGGCCGCACCTCACCATACATAACACAGTATAGAGGGGGTCGCATAGCAAGGATCTTATTGGGATCCCATTATGGTGCCAAGTTTGGACCCCAGAATATTTACCCTGGACCCAGGATGGGACCATCCGAGCTGAGGGGGGAGCCCTGGGCCCCATAGCAGCCATCATGGTTACATTCTGTGAGCCTTGTAATATCTACAGTGTATCCTAAGCTGCACTACTGCTACGTACATAGACATCTCCACTATAGATACAGACAGTGGAGCAGAAAGACGTTCACATAACACTATACTGAGGGATCAGCCATCGCCTGGGGTCCTGTCATCCATGATCACTGCGGCAGATCCCGGGACCGCGCGGTTATTGTTGGGTCAGCGACTGAGCATTCATCTGTCTCTTGGCTTTGGTCTGCAGGTAGCGGCCTTTACCCTCCTCAAATCGTTTCCTTTCTTCTTCAGTCTCAATCTACAAAAAATACAAAATAAAATCTGATAAACATAAAAATCACAGTAAAGTATAAAAACAAATCAAGAAGTCTACAATGTACATACAGGAGGGATCTGCAGGATATAATCAGGATCAGTAATGTATGTACACAGTGACCTCAACAGCAGAATAGTGAGTACAGCTCTGGAGTATAATACAGGATATAACTCAGGATCAGTACAGGATAAGTAATGTAATGTATGTACACAGTGACCTCACCAGCAGAATAGTGAGTACAGCTCTGGAGTATAATACAGGATATAACTCAGGATCAGTACAGGATAAGTAATGTAATGTATGTACACAGTGACCTCACCAGCAGAATAGTGAGTACAGCTCTGGGGTATAATACAGGATATAACTCAGGATCAGTACAGGATAAGTAATGTAATGTATGTACACAGTGTCCTCACCAGCAGAATAGTGAGTACAGCTCTGGAGTATAATACAGGATATAACTCAGGATCAGTACAGGATAAGTAATGTAATATATGTACACAGTGACCTCACCAGCAGAATAGTGAGTACAGCTCTGGAGTATAATACAGGATATAACTCAGGATCAGTACAGGATAAGTAATGTAATATGTGTACACAGTGACCTCACCAGCAGAATAGTGAGTACAGTTCTGGAGGATAATACAGGATATAACTCAGGATCAGTACAGGATAAGTAATGTAATGTATGTACACAGTGACCTCACCAGCAGAATAGTGAGTACAGCTCTGGAGTATAATACAGGATATAACTCAGGATCAGTACAGGATAAGTAATGTAATGTATGTACACAGTGACCTCACCAGCAGAATAGTGAGTACAGCTCTGGGGTATAATACAGGATATAACTCAGGATCAGTACAGGATAAGTAATATATGTACACAGTGATCTCACCAGCAGAATAGTGAGTACAGCTCTGGAGTATAATACAGGATATAACTCAGGATCAGTACAGGATAAGTAATGTAATGTATGTACACAGTGATCTCACCAGCAGAATAGTGAGTACAGCTCTGGAGTATAATACAGGATATAACTCAGGATCAGTACAGGATAAGTAATGTAATGTATGTACACAGTGACCTCACCAGCAGAATAGTGAGTACAGCTCTGGGGTATAATACAGGATATAACTCAGGATCAGTACAGGATAAGTAATGTAATGTATGTACACAGTGTCCTCACCAGCAGAATAGTGAGTACAGCTCTGGAGTATAATACAGGATATAACTCAGGATCAGTACAGGATAAGTAATGTAATATATGTACACAGTGACCTCACCAGCAGAATAGTGAGTACAGCTCTGGAGTATAATACAGGATATAACTCAGGATCAGTACAGGATAAGTAATGTAATATGTGTACACAGTGACCTCACCAGCAGAATAGTGAGTACAGTTCTGGAGGATAATACAGGATATAACTCAGGATCAGTACAGGATAAGTAATGTAATGTATGTACACAGTGACCTCACCAGCAGAATAGTGAGTACAGCTCTGGAGTATAATACAGGATATAACTCAGGATCAGTACAGGATAAGTAATGTAATGTATGTACACAGTGACCTCACCAGCAGAATAGTGAGTACAGCTCTGGGGTATAATACAGGATATAACTCAGGATCAGTACAGGATAAGTAATGTAATGTATGTACACAGTGACCTCACCAGCAGAATAGTGAGTACAGCTCTGGGGTATAATACAGGATATAACTCAGGATCAGTACAGGATAAGTAATATATGTACACAGTGATCTCACCAGCAGAATAGTGAGTACAGCTCTGGAGGATAATACAGGATATAACTCAGGATCAGTACAGGATAAGTAATGTAATGTATGTACACAGTGACCTCACCAGCAGAATAGTGAGTACAGCTCTGGAGTATAATACAGGATATAACTCAGGATCAGTACAGGATAAGTAATGTAATGTATGTACACAGTGACCTCACCAGCAGAATAGTGAGTACAGCTCTGGGGTATAATACAGGATATAACTCAGGATCAGTACAGGATAAGTAATGTAATGTATGTACACAGTGTCCTCACCAGCAGAATAGTGAGTACAGCTCTGGAGTATAATACAGGATATAACTCAGGATCAGTACAGGATAAGTAATATATGTACACAGTGATCTCACCAGCAGAATAGTGAGTACAGCTCTGGAGGATAATACAGGATATAACTCAGGATCAGTACAGGATAAGTAATGTAATGTATGTACACAGTGACCTCACCAGCAGAATAGTGAGTACAGCTCTGGAGTATAATACAGGATATAACTCAGGATCAGTACAGGATAAGTAATGTAATGTATGTACACAGTGACCTCACCAGCAGAATAGTGAGTACAGCTCTGGGGTATAATACAGGATATAACTCAGGATCAGTACAGGATAAGTAATGTAATGTATGTACACAGTGACCCCACCAGCAGAATAGTGAGTACAGCTCTGGAGTATAATACAGGATATAACTCAGGATCAGTACAGGATAAGTAATGTAATGTATGTACACAGTGACCCCACCAGCAGAATAGTGAGTACAGCTCTGGGGTATAATACAGGATATAACTCAGGATCAGTACAGGATAAGTAATGTAATGTATGTACACAGTGACCCCACCAGCAGAATAGTGAGTACAGCTCTGGAGTATAATACAATATAACTCCTGGAGAAAAAAAAATCCAAAATACCCCTTAAAAAAAAGTACACTTACAGAGGTTGTGTGGGATTAGCAAAGACGGATGTTTCTGGTTTTGCACCTCAGCTCTCGTTACTGAGGCTGGGCTGCAATACTAGACATGGCCTATGCACACGAGTGGCGCTGTTTGTTGTGAAGGAAAAAAACGGACCCCTTTTATATTGTATTTATAGTACCAGAATTATCCAATGTTATACATTTTTTGCAATAAAACATTT
The DNA here is from genome assembly GCF_029499605.1 of Hyla sarda. Classification (NCBI taxonomy): domain Eukaryota; kingdom Metazoa; phylum Chordata; class Amphibia; order Anura; family Hylidae; genus Hyla; species Hyla sarda. Next base: position 140,829,830 of record NC_079198.1, on the reverse strand, counting down.
GTATTACTGGTTACCTATGCTAAAACTGTCATTCAGGAGTCCGGGAAAGCTGGATGAAAACCTTCTGGACTTGTTAATGGTCACCCTATTGCAGTGTTTCCTAAGCAGTGCACCTTCAGCAGTTGCAAAACTACCACTCCCAGCATGCCCGGACAGCCTTTGGCATGCTGGGAGTTGTAGTTTTGCAACAGCTGAAGGCTAAATGGTTGATGAACACTGCCCTAGCAGTTGTCACTCAGCTTTCCCAGGATCAGAGTCACCTGAAGAGAATGGAGAAGGGCATCAGATATCAGCTTCTTACTGCTCAAAAACAGTAAAATGGAAAATTGTTGGAAGATCAAGAAAAATTAAAAAAAAAAGTCAAAAAGAAAATAGAACCCTGTACTAATCGTGAATCTGAGTGTTATGTAAGGTTTATCTGTCCTCGCTGCTCTCATACCTTACGGCCAAATATAAAAACCCTACATCTGTCTGACGGGTTGGGCCAAAAATCTTTCCTGGCAGAATCCGACTGATCTCAGGTCTGGAAAACAATGGAAAAAGCTGCTCAAAGTTACATCCAGCAGGAACGTTGCGGGTCGGAGTGAAACATGTTTATTTATTTATTTTTTCATTTTTTAAATGATCAGGGAAGATTTGCCCTGAATCCATCAGTAATCGGGCAGACGTGAAATGATCTGCGCAATGATGGGAGTAATCTATTATGTGGAAATCGCCCCTAGCTTTGCAACCATTATCACCCAATAATTAAAGTAAGACCCCAACGTTCTGCACAGATTGGTGCATTATCTCTGCAGACTGCCTTGTATCTGCGCTCCTCTCTATCTTCAGCCTGTGTGATCTGTCCTCCACGGATACTCTCCCACCTGGCTACTTTCTCAGTGGTCCCCAACCCAGTCCTCAAGGTCCCCAACCCAGTTCTCCCTGCAGACTGCCTTGTATATGTCCTCCTCTCTATCTCCAGCCTGTGTGATCTCTCCTGGACTGTCGGTGGAGCCTTGAGGACTGGGTTGGGGACCTCTGTACTATCTGATCTGTTGTATGGTCTCTATTTATCTCTATACTTGAACACAGCCTATATGATTGTCCCTGCAGACTGCCTTGTATCTGCGCTCCTCTCTATCTCCAGCCAGTGTGATCTGTCCTCCACGGATACTCTCCCACCTGGCTACTTTCTCAGTGGTCCCCAACCCAGTCCTCAAGGTCCCCAACCCAGTTCTCCATGTACACTGCCTTGTATCTGTCCTCCTCTCTATCTCCAGCCTATGTGATCTGTCCTTCAGGGATTCTCTCACATCTACTATCTCAGAGGCCCCCAATGGCTGTCTGGGCATGCTGGGAGTTGTAGTTTTGCAAATGTTCCTTCTCTTACAGTAGTTTTTTTTTTTTACAACTAGGGTACCTCCAGTTGTTGAAAAACTACAACTCCCAGCATGTCAGGAGAGGCACAGACTATCCGGGCATGCTGAGAGTTGTAGTTTTGCAAATGCTCCTTCTCCTACAGCCAACAACATGCTGGGAGTTGTGGTTTTGAAAATGCTCCTTCAATTACAAGCAGTGTGTCCCAACCAATGTGCCTCAAGCTGTTGCAAAACTACAACTCCCAGCATGCCCGGACAGCCAACGGCTGTCCGGGCATGCTGGGAGTTGTAGTTTTGCAAATGTTCCTTCTCTTTCAGCATTTTTTTTATTTTTTTTATTTTTTTTTTTTTACCAGGGTGCCTCCAGTTGTTAAAAAACTACACCTCCCAGCATGCCAGGAGAGGCAAAGGCTGTCCGGGCACACTGGGAGTTGTAGTTTTGCAACAGCTGGAGGCACACCAGTTGGGAAACACTGTCTTAGAAGGAATACAGGCTACCAGGAATAGCAAACCTCAAAATAAATGATAAAACGTTTGTAGAACTTTTCTGTAGCGTCTTAACAGGCTTATCCAGGAATTTTAAAAAAAAAGAGCTAATTTCTTTTTTAAAAAACGCTCCCCGTCTGTCTCCAGGTTGGGTGCGGTATTACAACTTGGCTCTATTCACTTCACTGGAACTGAGCTGCAGAACCGCACCCAACCTGGGGACAGACATGGAGTTGTTTTTGAAAGAAATTAGCTCTGTTTTACTATTCTTGGATAACCCTTAGTTCCCCCAATGCTTCCATGTTCGGCGGATAAACAATGTACAGATACATCATCTAATGGACCTTCTGTTGTCTTTTCAGCGTTTTTCACTTTTACTAAATGTTATTGCCATTTTTCTTCATACAGAGAAATGAAGTTTTGACACCTCGGAGCGGCGCCGAATCGTTCCCACCGCGGCTCATCCAGCGAACGAGAGAGAGAAAAAAAAATTCCCATTCTTCATTAAACGTCTGAAGACACCTTGTGGCGCGAGCTGCTATTTATATCAGTTGTCATACACACAAAGCAGCAGATCTGACGCCGCGTTCACAGCTCCGCCAACCCTTATATATCCCAAACACTTTCACTGTACGATTGTTATACGGCCCAAAAATAGGCGATGTGTAAGGCCCCTTATAAATGACGGTATGGCTATCCTGGCTATGGAAAGGCTGCCCCTGCTTTGTCTTAGACCAGTGTTTCCCAACAAGGGTGCCTCTAGCTGTTGCAAAACCACAACTCCCAGCATGCACGGATCTTCAGGCATGCTGGGAGTTGTAGTTTTGCAAATGCTCCTTCTCCTACTGCAGTGTTTCCCAACCAGAGTGTCTCCAGCTGTTGCAAAACAAGAAAACTACAACTCCCAGCATACAAATGCTCCTTCTCCTACGACAGTGTTTTCCAACCAGGGTGCCTCCAGCTGTTGCAAAACTACAACTCCCTGCATGTCCGGACAGCCAACGGCTGTCCAGACATGCTGGGAGTTGTAGTTTTGCAAATGCTCCTTTTACTATGGAAGTGTTTTCAAGCCAGTGTGCCTCCAGCTGTTGCAAAACTACAACTCCCAGCATGCCCGGACAGAGCTCTTTCTCCTAAGGCTGTGTTTTGAAATCAGGGTGCCTTCAGCTGTTGCAAAACCACAACTCCCAGCATGCACGGATCTTTGCAAATGCTCCTTCTCCTACTGAAGTGTTTCCCAACCAGAGTGTCTCCAGCTGTTGCAAAACAATTAAAAAACTACAACTCCCAGCATGCAAATGCTCCTTCTCCTACGACAGTGTTTTCCAACCAGGGTGCCTCCAGCTGTTGCAAAACTACAACTCCCTGCATGTCCGGACAGCCAACGGCTATCCGGACATGCTGGGAGTTGTAGTTTTGCAAATGCTCCTTTTACTATGGAAGTGTTTTCAAGTCAGTGTGCCTCCAGCTGTTGCAAAACTACAACTCCCAGCATGCCTGGACAGAGCTCTTTCTCCTTAGGCTGTGTTTTGAAATCAGGGTGCCTACAGCTGTTGCAAAACTACATCTCTTTTTTTTAGCCAAAAAACAAAGAGACCCACAATACTAATATTATTTCAAAAAGTATAACAATCTTTATTAGACAATAAAAAACAGTTTTAAAAGATTAGAAAAAGGCAGAGGATGACCTTACACAGGAGACAACAGGTGCCAGTGGACCTGGTATGGGCAATGTAGGTATTCAGTCAAGCGTATACATGATATAAGGCTGGCATAGCTGCATGTTTATAATATCGTAGCAATAGATATAATATCTAACATACATTGAAATAACATAGGGAGCAGCAGTGCAATACAACAGACATAAATAGAAAATACCTAAAAAAGACTACCTGTCATATACCCATAGGCCAGGAGCACCAAGCACCAACACCCCAACGCACGTTTCGCGTATGGGCTTCGTCAGGGGACGCCCCCTGACGAAGCCCATACGCGAAACGTGCGTTGGGGTGTTGGTGCTTGGTGCTCCTGGCCTATGGGTATATGACAGGTAGTCTTTTTTAGGTATTTTCTATTTATGTCTGTTGTATTGCACTGCTGCTCCCTATGTTATTTCAATGTATGTTAGATATTATATCTATTGCTACGATATTATAAACATGCAGCTATGCCAGCCTTATATCATGTATACGCTTGACTGAATACCTACATTGCCCATACCAGGTCCACTGGCACCTGTTGTCTCCTGTGTAAGGTCATCCTCTGCCTTTTTCTAATCTTTTAAAACAGTTTTTTATTGTCTAATAAAGATTGTTATACTTTTTGAAATAATATTAGTATTGTGGGTCTCTTTGTTTTTTGGCTAAAATTTGGTACCTCCGGGACCTACATACGGCACGTATTGTTTTGCCGCTTTTGTTGTTTGGCTAAATTAAAACTACATCTCCCAGCATGCACGGATATCCAGGCATGCTGGGAGTTGTAGTTTTGCAAATACTCCTTCTCTTACAGCTGTGTTTCCCAACCAGAGTGCCTCCAGCTGTTGCAAAACTACAACTCCCAGCATGCAAATGCTCCTTCTCCAACCAGGGTGCCTCCAGCTGTTGCAAAACTACAACTTCCTGCATGCAAATGCTCCTTCTCCTACGGCAGTGTTTCCAAGCCAGTGTGCCTCCAGCTGTTGCAAAACTACAACTCACAGCATGCCCAGACAGCTGTTGTCTCTCTGGGCATGCTGGGAGTTGTAGTTTTGCAACAGCTGGATGCACGCTGGCTGGGAAACACTGTTTTAGATGGAATACAGGCTACCAGGAATAGTAAACCCCAAAATGAATGGTAAAAACGTTTGCAGAACTTCTCTTTAGCTTTTTAACTAGTTTCTCCCAATCCCTTTCATGTTCGGTTTGCATACCACTGAGGGGCGGGTATTGTTCAGCAGCAAGAAGGGCAGATAAATAGACTTGTCTTTACTGAGGTAAAATCATATTGCACAGTGTATATAAACTCTGACGTGTTTCGGGGCTCGGCAACCCTTAGTCACGGTTTGACTAAGGGTTGCCAAGACCCAAAACCCGTCTGTGTTTATATGCTCTGTATGATATGCTTCTACTTCAATAAAGAACACATTTGTTTTTCTGCACTTTTTGCTGCTGGCAAATAGAAGACTGCCTCTAGTGGACAAACTCTGCAGAACATTATAGATTGTATGCTATGCACTAACTGCACCTGTGCTCAGACTATCCGGCAGGGTCTTAAGTCTTGATACAATGAAAAGAAGCATCAAGAAGTGCAGATAAATAGATGTGTCTTTACTGAAGTAAAATCATATTGCACAGAGCATATAAACTCCGACTCATTTCGGGGCTAGGCAAACCTTAGTCATGGCCTGACTAAGGGTTGCCAAGACCCAAAACCTGTCAGTGTTTATAAGCTCTGTATGATATGCTTCTACTTCAATAAAAAACACATCTATTTTTCTGCACTTCTTGCTGCTGGCAAATAGAAGACTGCCTCTAGTGGACAAACTCTACAGAACATTATTAATTGTACGCTATGCACTAACTGCACCTGTGTTTGGACTCTCCGGCAATGTCTTAAGTCTTGATCCAATTAACAAGTATTGTCCAGCAGCAAGAAGTACAGATAAATAGATGTGTCTTTAATGAGGTAAAATCATATCGCACACAGCATATAAACTCCAACGAGTTTTGGGGTTTGCCAACCCTTAGTCATGGTCTGACTAAGAGTTGCCAAGACCTGAAACCCGTCAGTGTTTATATGCTCTGTGCAATATGATTGTAATTTAATAAAGATACATAATTTTTTCTGCTTTTCTTGCTGCTGGCAAATAGAAGAACAGCAGAATATTATAAACTGCAGAACATTATAAACATCAGAACATTATAAACATCAGAACATTATAAACAGCAGAACATTATAAACTGCAGAACATTATAAACAGCAGAACATTATAAACAGCAGAATATTACAAACTGCGGAATATTATAAACTGCAGAACATTATAAACAGCAGAACATTATAAACTGCAGAACATTATAAACTGCAGAACATTATAAACAGCAGAACATTATAAACAGCAGAACATTATAAACATCAGAACATTATAAACAGCAGAACATTATAAACTGCAGAACATTATAAACAGCAGAACATTATAAACTGCAGAACATTATAAACAGCAGAACATTATAAACAGCAGAACATTATAAACAGCAGAACATTATAAACAGCAGAACATTATAAACAGCAGAACATTATAAACAGCAGAACATTATAAACAGCCGAACATTATAAACAGCCGAACATTATAAACAGCCGAACATTATAAACTGCAGAACATTATAAACTGCAGAACATTATAAAGCCTCTCCATATAATGCAGCACAACCCAAGCGCAGTATGTACGCGGTTATTATACAGTCATTTATGGTGAATGACGACTGTGATGGAGCAGGGAGCCGCGTAACCCAGGAATCTCACTTTCAGATCCTGACATGTTTCCAAACACCTGAGCTTGATGGATTAGCGCAATGGCACAGCAGAGCCGAGCGAGCGCACGTCGTATTGTCCCTGTATCTTGTTTTTTTTCGCTACTGTCAAACACGACATCTATACAAAGAGCGAACCCTGGAGCGGGCGGAGCGGGATTACAGAGTCAAGTGAACTGGGAAGATATTTATGATAAAGTGCGGAACAAGAAGAGCAGATGTGTTTGGGAGGGAACGGGTGAAATCAAGATAGAAAAATGTCAGGATTATTTTTTATTTTAAAAAAATTTTTTCTGTAGGCGGATTTCTTCCTAAAACAACGATGACCCAAACTCCTTGAGCTTCGTGAAGCCATAACAGGAGTCACCACAAACATCAAGTCATCTGGCTTCTCCAGGTCCCGGTAATCCGCTAAGTATGCCAGAGTGATTCCTACTAAGGGGCCCCACTTTATAGGGGTACTCCGGTGGAACAAAAAAGGTTTGAAAATGAACTGGTGCCAAAAAGTTCTCCAGATTTGTAAATTACTTCTATATAAAAATCGTAATCCATCCAGTACTTATCAGCTGCTGTATGCTCCACAGGAAGTTATGTAGTTCTTTCCAGTCTGACCACAGTGCTTGTGTCAGGAACTGTCCAGAGAAAGAACAAATCCCCATAGCAAACCTCTCCTGCTCTGGACAGTTCCTGATACGGACTGAGGTGTCAGCAGAGAGCACTGTGGTCAGACTGGAAAGAACTTCACAACTTCCTGTCGAGCATACAGCAGCTGATAAGTACTGGAAGGGTTAAGATTTTTTATATAGAAGTCATTTACAGATCTGTTTAACTTTCTGGCACCAGTTCATAAAAAAAAATGTTTTACCACCGGAGTGCCCCTTTAAGACATCCATATCTACTCTATTAAGCCATATGGAGTGGTTGTCCCAATGCAAGAGGAGGGGGGGGGGGGGTGCAGCATTAGGAATAGGAGGGCATCTACATAGTTTGCACACATGGTAGACACTGTTGTAACATCACTAATGAAGGCTCTGCTGCACCGACCAGTTCAGCTCTGCTACATCTGAATGTGTGCATTGGTGATTTGTCACGTGTAGGATACATTGACCCTTTACAACCTTCCGAGCTTTCGCTATACATTATAACCCATTAACAATATGTTATTGTTTAAAGATAATAATATATGGCAGTGTTTCCAAACCAGGATGCCTTCAGCTGTTGCAAAACTACAACTCCCAGCATGCCCCAACAGCCAAAGACTACAGCTGGAGTCACCCCGGTTGGAAAGCACTGCCATAGTAGAAGAAGCATTTGCAAAACTACAACTCCCAGCATGGCCAGACAGCCAAGGGCTGTCTGGGCATGCTGGGAGTTGTAGTTTTGCAACAGCTGGAGGCACCCAGGTTGGGAAACACTGCCGTAGAAGAAGCATTTGCAAAACTACAACTCCCAGCATGCCCGGACAGCCATTGGCATGCTGGGAGTTGTAGTTTTGCAACAGCTGGAGGCACCCTGGTTAGGAAACACTGCTGTAGGAGAAGGAGTATTCGCAAAACTACAACTCCCAGAATGCCCAGACAGCCACTGGCATGCTGGTAGTTGTAGTTTTGCAACAGCTGGAGGCACCCTGGTTGGGAAGCACTGCTGTAGGAGGAAGAGCATTTGCAAACTATAACTCCCAGCATGCCCAGACAGTGATTGGCATGTTGGGAGTTGTAGTTTTGCAACAGCTGGAGGCACCCTGGTTAGGAAATACTGCCATAGGAGAAGGAGCATTTGCAAAACTACAACTCCCAGCATGCCCGGACAGCCGTTGGCTGTCCGGGCCTACTGGGAGTTGTAGTTTTGCAACAGCTGGAGACACGCTATTTGGCAAACACCGATATATACCAATCTTAACCCTTCCCTCTTGGCTCCGCGCACTATTGTACAGTCCAATAAAGATGTCCTGGTTCCTTATTATCCAACTTCCCCGTTGTCTGAACAGCTGAGTTCCCGTTCTGCCGCGATGTAAATTGGCCGCTCACGTCTCTCCGCCTGGAAATATTCGGCTCGTACAAGTTGCTCATTTACATTCATCGCCCCCTGATAAATCCCTGGTGGATCGGCGCGGAGTCGGAGGACTCATTTTATAATCACTTAAATTGTGACGGACTAACAAGGGTTTTCGCTACAAAACAGAAGGAGCAATTTGTTGGTGCAATAAGAAGGTGTAAGGATTTGGTGGTGGTGGCGGAGGCACGTGGGACCCCTCCCCTGCAGAAGATATGACCCCACCCCCGCCCCAATAAATTATCTGTTTTGTAGCGAAAACCCTTGTTAGTCCCTATTAATCTCTTACTAATATACTAAAGAAGTCTTCCAAGTGCATCCCTTATGAACCGCCAACAGCGCCCCGCAGTAATAATAGGATACAGTGCTTACATTTATATAGTGTATACGTGTCCTTTATGTAGAATGCAAGTGTCAAAGAGGCGTGGCCTGGGGTCTGATGTGCCCTAGGGTTGTAATTCCCCACTCAGTCACTGATTGACAGACAGGCAGGACTCGGCTTACAACGCCAAGCCCTACACAAAGCTTGCACACTCCACAGGAAGTTGTGTAGTTCTTTCCAATCAGACCAAAGTGATCTCTGCTGACATCTCTGACCACGTCAGGAACTGTCCAGAGCAGGAGCAAATCCCCATAGCAAACCTCTCCTGCTCTGGACAGTTCCTGATATGGACAGCAGAGAGCACTGTGGTCACACTGGAAATAACTACACAACTTCCTGTGGAGCATACAGCAGCTGATAAGTATTGGAAGGATTAAGATTTTTATATAGAAGTAATTTACAAATTTGTATAACTTTCTGGCACCAGCTGATTTGAATTTTTTTTTTTTCCGATGGAGTACCTCTTTAAAGCCCTAGGGCACATGGGACCTATAATCCCAAAAAAAATTGTTTTGATGATTACAAAGTTTCCTCAGAGAACATATTTCCTTAAATGTATGGAAAAAAAACACTGAATGGCGACAGGTCCCCTGTTGGTCCCTGTTACCACTAGGTGGTCCATACAATGTTGACAATATTACTGTTCCCATAGAATCACTTTCTTCTAGTATTGACATAAACAAAATATAAAATACTACAAGTAATAATACTAATAGAAATACTACTAATAATAAAGATAATAATAATAGAAAAACTACTAATAATAAAGATAATAATAATAGAAATACTACTAATAATAAAGATAATAATAATAGAAATACTACTAATAATAAAGATAATAATAATAGAAATACTACTAATAATAAAGATAATAATAATAGAAATACTACTAATAATAAAGATAATAATATTAATAGAAAAACTACAAATAATAAAGATAATAATATTAATAGAAAAACTACAAATAATAAAGATAATAATATTAATAGAAATACTACTAATAATAAAGATATTAATAGAAATACTACTAATAATAAAGATAATAATATTAATAGAAAAACTACAAATAATAAAGATAATAATATTAATAGAAATACTACTAATAATAAAGATAATAATAATAGAAAAACTACTAATAATAAAGATAATAATATTAATAGAAATACTACTAATAATAAAGATAATAATATTAATAGAAATACTACTAATAATAAAGATAATAATAATATTAATAGAAAAACTACAAATAATAAAGATAATAATATTAATAGAAATACTACTAATAATAAAGATATTAATAGAAATGCTAATAATAAAGATAATATTAATAGAAATACTAATAATAAAGATAATATTAATAGAAATACTAATAATAATAAAGATAATAATAATAATTTTAATAGAAAAACTAATAATAATAAAGATAATGATTTTAATAGAAATACCACTAATATAGATAATAATAATATGAATATAAATACTACTAATAATAAAGATAATAATAATATGAATAGAAAAACTAATAATAATAAAGATAATATTAATTTGAATAGAAATACTAATAATAAAAATATTAATAGAAATATTACTTATAATAAAGATACTAATAATATTAATAGAAATACTAATAATAATAAATAAAGATAATATTAATAGAAATACTACTAATAATAAATAATAATAACATTAATAGAAATACTAATCATTAAGATAATAATAATAATAATAATATAAATAATAATAACAATAAAATTAATCTTACAGCATTTACACTTTCCTCTTAGTTTGAATATTTATTACATAATCTGCAGAGGTAGAAAAAAATCCCTGACAAACCGAATTCCCATCAAGTTGCGCAGACACAGGACAAAAGCGCCGGTCTAGCTGCAGCCTAACAAATGCCAGTACCTTCGCTCGGAGGCACCCTAAAGTAATTTCTAGGTCACAAATCATCACTGGAATAATCTGGCCTAATCTTTCCCCCGTCCTCCTCCTCAGCGCCTCAGGACATAAACATCTTTCATGCAGAAACCACAGCAACAGTGGCGGCGGCTCTCCGAAGCCCAACTCCGGGGTGGCAGCCAGGCGCCAGGTGAACACCACAAAGGAGAGGAACATAGCTTCTTAAAGATTACCTGTCATGATCTTGTTAAATGTTATAATCCCCCCAGGTCACTGCCCCCATCATGATAATCCACCCCCGGCCTTTATTTGTATTATTTTTTAGTTTTCTGCCTTGATATTGCTCTGTATTTTCTGCTCAGTCTCAGTCAGATTCACAGACTGGGAAGGGGCGTTCCCCAGCAGGCGTGACATCATCTTAAGCGATACAGGGGAGAACTTCGTCCCTCACTCTGCTACACACAGCCCAGAGCAGTTCAGTGTGAGATGAGCTATGATTGGCTAAGGCTGCACCCTCCCCCCTCAGCAATCCAGATTGCATTTTTCTGATTTTGGACTTCTGCCAGGCCAGCAGGAGTCCAATGTCTGTGCAAGAGATGGGGGAAATGTGCCCCGGACAAGTAGGGAGACACCTAGTGGCAACATTTTTAAACACAAATAAAACACAGAAAATAGAAAGATTTTTTTATTTACCATAAGGAGTGCAATAGCAAAAAATGTTTTAATGAGAGTGCCAATTTAAAGGGATTGTCCATGGCTGCAGTAATTACGTCCATGGGTTGTGCTGGGTATTACAATTCAATTGCCTTCTCTTCGCTTCTCGGCCTTTTGGCTAAGATCTAGTGTAGTATCTGTTCTTATCGGTGGTTTAGTCTTTGTCATTGATGTAGGATGGATGCTGCATGGAGGAGCAGGTGTACCGGGGTGCTCCGGGACTGGTGCCACATAACCAGCTCAACGGCTGTCCTGATGTCACCTGTTTCCTCCGGGTCTCGCCATGAGGTTGGGGGGTGTAGAGCCGAGGTACTTCTGTGCCTTGGGGAGTGGTGACCCTGAAGTGCCGAAACTCACTGGGTGTTATAACTCACTGAGTGAATGCACTGCACCATTACTCTTCACCTTTGGCACTCACCCTTGGTATCCCGGCATTCTGGCTAGAATCGGGGAAATTTTTATAGATCTGGCCGGATGACCGGGCAGTATATCTGCACTCGTCCACTTATTTATTAATTTTTGTTCGTCACTGTGCCATGTTTCATGTTTTTCTATGTGCACAGGATTGGCAGGATGTGGTAGCCCTTCTGGGTGTCCCTCCTGGCGGTCTAGGGGAGGTGTGTGTGGCCATTAGATTCCTAACCTCTCTGCAACCCCTGTGCATCTTGGCTTCGGTCAAGGTGCCATCAGTATACGGCTCTTTGGCTGATACCTTGGTTGAAGCTAGGAGCATTTTTAGCCCCTTAGTAGCTTCAGTGAAAAGGGCCATCGAACCTGGATCCTTGCAGGTGCTTTTTGGCCCAGAGGTGAAGGGTAGGTTTGTTGGGGGGCCTCTCTACTGTTGGAGAAGGGCTTAGCGATAGATCGCATCCTTTGTGCATGTTTTTTAGTGTGACACGTTTGCACTTTTTCTTGCACTTTGGGTGATAGAGAACACGCGCCCTGGCTCTTAAAAAAATAAATAAATATGTATTGTATGGTCTCCTCCTGACATATAATATCCCCATGTATTGTATGGTCTCCCCCTTATAATATCACCATGTATTGTATGGTCTCCCCCTTATAATATCCCCATGTATTGTATGGTCTCCCCCTGACTTATAATATCCCCATGTATTGTATGGTCTCCTCCTGACTTATAATATCACCATGTATTGTACGGTCTCCCCCTGACTTATAATATCCCCATGTATTGTATGGTCTCCTCCTGACTTATAATATCACCATGTATTGTATGGTCTCCTCCTGACTTATAATATCACCATGTATTGTATGGTCTCCTCCTGACATATAATATCCCCATGTATTGTATGGTCTCCTCCTGACTTATAATATCATCATGTATTGTATGGTCTCCTCCTGACTTATAATATCCCCATGTATTGTATGGTCTCCTCCTGACTTATAATATCCCCATGTATTGTATGGTCTCCTCCTGACTTATAATATCCCCATGTATTGTATGGTCTCCTCCTGACTTATAATATCCCCATGTATTGTATGGTCTCCTCCTGACTTATAATATCCCCATGTATTGTACGGTCTCCTCCTGACTTATAATATCACCATGTATTGTATGGTCTCCTCCTGACATATAATATCCCCATGTATTGTATGGTCTCCTCCTGACTTATAATATCATCATGTATTGTATGGTCTCCTCCTGACTTATAATATCCCCATGTATTGTACGGTCTCCTCCTGACTTATAATATCCCCATGTATTGTACGGTCTCCTCCTGACATATAATATCCCCATGTATTGTATGGTCTCCTCCTGACTTATAATATCCCCATGTATTGTATGGTCTCCTCCTGACTTATAATATCATCATGTATTGTATGGTCTCCTCCTGACTTATAATATCACCATGTATTGTACGGTCTCCTTCTGACTTATAATATCACCATGTATTGTACGGTCTCCTCCTGACTTATAATATCACCATGTATTGTATGGTCTTCTCCTGACTTGTAATATCCCCATGTATTGTACGGTCTCCTTCTGACTTATAATATCACCATGTATTGTATGGTCTCCTCCTGACTTATAATATCCCCATGTATTGTACGGTCTCCTCCTGACTTATAATATCATCATGTATTGTATGGTCTCCTCCTCCTTATAATATCCCCATGTATTGTATGGTCTCCTCCTGACTTATAATATCACCATGTATTGTACGGTCTCCCCCTGACTTATAATATCCCCATGTATTGTACGGTCTCCTCCTGACATATAATATCACCATGTATTGTATGGTCTCCTTCTGACTTATAATATCACCATGTATTGTACGGTCTCCTCCTCCTTATAATATCCCCATGTATTGTATGGTCTCCTCCTGACATATAATATCACCATGTATTGTATGGTCTCCTTCTGACTTATAATATCACCATGTATTGTACGGTCTCCTCCTCCTTATAATATCCCCATGTATTGTATGGTCTCCTCCTGACTTATAATATCATCATGTATTGTATGGTCTCCTCCATGTATTGTACGGTCTCCTCCTGACATATAATATCACCATGTATTGTATGGTCTCCTTCTGACTTATAATATCACCATGTATTGTATGGTCTCCTCCTGACTTATAATATCCCCATGTATTGTATGGTCTCCTCCTGACATATAATATCATCATGTATTGTTCGGTCTCCTCCTGACTTATAATATCCCCATGTATTGTATGGTCTCCCCCTGACATATAATATCATCATGTATTGTTCGGTCTCCTCCTGACTTATAATATCCCCATGTATTGTATGGTCTCCTCCTGACTTATAATATCACCATGTATTGTACGGTCTCCCCCTGACTTATAATATCCCCATGTATTGTACGGTCTCCTCCTGACTTATAATATCACCATGTATTGTACGGTCTCCTCCTGACTTATAATATCACCATGTATTGTATGGTCTCCTCCTGACTTATAATATCCCCATGTATTGTATGGTCTCCTCCTGACTTATAATATCCCCATGTATTATATGGTCTCCTCCTGACTTATAATATCACCATGTATTATATGGTCTCCTCCTGACATATAATATCCCCATGTATTGTATGGTCTCCCCCTGACTTATAATATCCCCATGTATTGTATGGTCTCCTCCTGACTTATAATATCACCATGTATTGTATGGTCTCCTTCTGACTTATAATATCACCATGTATTGTATGGTCTCCTTCTGACTTATAATATCACCATGTATTGTATGGTCTCCTCCTGACTTATAATATCCCCATGTATTGTACGGTCTCCTCCTGACTTATAATATCCCCATGTACTGTATGGTCTCCTCCCCCTTATAATATCACCATGTATTGTACGGTCTCCCCCTGACTTATAATATCCCCATGTATTGTATGGTCTCCTCCTGACATATAATATCACCATGTATTGTATGGTCTCCTCCTGACTTATAATATCACCATGTATTGTACGGTCTCCTCCTGACATATAATATCACCATGTATTGTATGGTCTCCTCCTGACTTATAATATCACCATGTATTGTATGGTCTCCCCCTGACATATAATATCACCATGTATTATATGGTCTCCTCCTGACATATAATATCCCCATGTATTGTATGGTCTCCTCCTGACTTATAATATCCCCATGTATTGTATGGTCTCCCCCTGACTTATAATATCCCCATGTATTGTATGGTCTCCTCCTGACTTATAATATCACCATGTATTGTACGGTCTCCTCCTGACTTATAATATCACCATGTATTGTACGGTCTCCTTCTGACTTATAATATCACCATGTATTGTATGGTCTCCTCCTGACTTATAATATCCCCATGTATTGTACGGTCTCCTCCTGACTTATAATATCCCCATGTACTGTATGGTCTCCTCCCCCTTATAATATCACCATGTATTGTACGGTCTCCCCCTGACTTATAATATCCCCATGTATTGTATGGTCTCCTCCTGACATATAATATCACCATGTATTGTATGGTCTCCTCCTGACATATAATATCACCATGTATTGTACGGTCTCCTCCTGACTTATAATATCACCATGTATTGTATGGTCTCCTCCTGACATATAATATCACCATGTATTGTATGGTCTCCTCCTGACATATAATATCACCATGTATTGTATGGTCTCCTCCTGACATATAATATCACCATGTATTGTATGGTCTCCCCCTGACATATAATATCACCATGTATTGTATGGTCTCCCCCTTATAATATCCCCATGTATTGTACGGTCTCCTCCTGACTTATAATATCACCATGTATTGTACGGTCTCCTCCTGACATATAATATCCCCATGTATTGTACGGTCTCCTCCTGACTTATAATATCACCATGTATTGTATGGTCTCCTCCTGACATATAATATCCCCATGTATTGTACGGTCTCCCCCTGACATATAATATCCCCATGTATTGTATGGTCTCCTCCTGACTTATAATATCATCATGTATTGTATGGTCTCCTCCTGACTTATAATATCACCATGTATTGTACGGTCTCCTTCTGACTTATAATATCACCATGTATTGTATGGTCTCCTTCTGACTTATAATATCACCATGTATTGTATGGTCTCCTCCTGACTTATAATATCCCCATGTATTGTACGGTCTCCTCCTGACTTATAATATCATCATGTATTGTATGGTCTCCTCCTCCTTATAATATCACCATGTATTGTACGGTCTCCCCCTGACTTATAATATCCCCATGTATTGTATGGTCTCCTCCTGACTTATAATATCACATGTATTGTACGGTCTCCCCCTGACTTATAATATCCCCATGTATTGTATGGTCTCCTCCTGACTTATAATATCATCATGTATTGTATGGTCTCCTCCATGTATTGTACGGTCTCCTCCTGACATATAATATCACCATGTATTGTATGGTCTCCTTCTGACTTATAATATCACCATGTATTGTATGGTCTCCTCCTGACTTATAATATCCCCATGTATTGTATGGTCTCCCCCTGACATATAATATCATCATGTATTGTTCGGCCTCCTCCTGACTTATAATATCACCATGTATTGTATGGTCTCCTCCTGACTTATAATATCCCCATGTATTGTATGGTCTCCTCCTCCTTATAATATCACCATGTATTGTATGGTCTCCTTCTGACTTATAATATCACATGTATTGTATGGTCTCCTCCTGACTTATCATATCCCCATGTATTGTATGGTCTCCTCCTGACTTATAATATCCCCATGTATTGTACGGTCTCCTCCTGACTTATAATATCACATGTATTGTATGGTCTCCTCCTGACATATAATATCACCATGTATTGTATGGTCTCCTCCTGACATATAATATCCCCATGTATTGTACGGTCTCCTCCTGACATATAATATCACCATGTATTGTATGGTCTCCTCCTGACTTATAATATCACCATGTATTGTATGGTCTCCTCCTGACATATAATATCACCATGTATTGTATGGTCTCCTCCTGACTTATAATATCACCATGTATTATATGGTCTCCTCCTGACATATAATATCACCATGTATTATATGGTCTCCTCCTGACTTATAATATCCCCATGTATTGTATGGTCTCCTCCTGACATATAATATCACCATGTATTGTATGGTCTCCTCCTGACATATAATATCACCATGTATTGTATGGTCTCCCCCTTATAATATCACCATGTGTTGTATGGTCTCCTCCTGACTTATAATATCACCATGTATTGTACGGTCTCCTCCTGACTTATAATATCACCATGTATTGTATGGTCTCCTCCTGACATATAATATCACCATGTATTGTATGGTCTCCTCCTGACTTATAATATCCCCATGTATTGTACGGTCTCCTCCTGACTTATAATATCATCATGTATTGTATGGTCTCCTCCTCCTTATAATATCCCCATGTATTGTACGGTCTCCTTCTGACTTATAATATCACCATGTATTGTACGGTCTCCTCCTGACTTATAATATCACCATGTATTGTATGGTCTCCTTCTGACTTATAATATCACCATGTATTGTATGGTCTCCTCCTGACTTATAATATCCCCATGTATTGTACGGTCTCCTCCTGACTTATAATATCATCATGTATTGTATGGTCTCCTCCTCCTTATAATATTACCATGTATTGTACGGTCTCCCCCTGACTTATAATATCCCCATGTATTGTATGGTCTCCTCCTGACTTATAATATCACATGTATTGTACGGTCTCCCCCTGACTTATAATATCCCCATGTATTGTATGGTCTCCTCCTGACTTATAATATCATCATGTATTGTATGGTCTCCTCCATGTATTGTACGGTCTCCTCCTGACATATAATATCCCCATGTATTGTACGGTCTCCTCCTGACTTATAATATCATCATGTATTGTATGGTCTCCTCCTCCTTATAATATCCCCATGTATTGTATGGTCTCCTCCTGACTTATAATATCACCATGTATTGTACGGTCTCCCCCTGACTTATAATATCCCCATGTATTGTATGGTCTCCTCCTGACTTATAATATCACCATGTATTGTATGGTCTCCTCCTGACTTATAATATCACCATGTATTGTACGGTCTCCTCCTGACTTATAATATCACCATGTATTGTATGGTCTCCTTCTGACTTATAATATCACCATGTATTGTATGGTCTCCTCCTGACTTATAATATCCCCATGTATTGTACGGTCTCCTCCTGACTTATAATATCACATGTATTGTACGGTCTCCCCCTGACTTATAATATCCCCATGTATTGTATGGTCTCCTCCTGACTTATAATATCATCATGTATTGTATGGTCTCCTCCATGTATTGTACGGTCTCCTCCTGACATATAATATCACCATGTATTGTATGGTCTCCCCCTGACATATAATATCATCATGTATTGTACGGTCTCCTCCTGACTTATAATATCCCCATGTATTGTATGGTCTCCCCCTGACATATAATATCATCATGTATTGTTCGGTCTCCTCCTGACTTATAATATCACCATGTATTGTATGGTCTCCTCCTGACTTATAATATCCCCATGTATTGTATGGTCTCCTCCTGACTTATAATATCACCATGTATTGTATGGTCTCCTCCTGACTTATAATATCCCCATGTATTGTATGGTCTCCTCCTCCTTATAATATCACCATGTATTGTATGGTCTCCTTCTGACTTATAATATCACATGTATTGTATGGTCTCCTCCTGACTTATCATATCCCCATGTATTGTATGGTCTCCTCCTGACTTATCATATCACCATGTATTGTACGGTCTCCCCCTTATAATATCCCCATGTATTGTATGGTCTCCTCCTGACTTATAATATCCCCATGTATTGTACGGTCTCCTCCTGACTTATAATATCACATGTATTGTATGGTCTCCTCCTGACTTATAATATCACCATGTATTGTATGGTCTCCTCCTGACATATAATATCACCATGTATTGTATGGTCTCCTCCTGACATATAATATCCCCATGTATTGTATGGTCTCCTCCTGACTTATAATATCACCATGTATTGTATGGTCTCCTCCTGACATATAATATCACCATGTATTGTATGGTCTCCTCCTGACTTATAATATCACCATGTATTGTATGGTCTCCTCCTGACTTATAATATCACCATGTATTGTATGGTCTCCTCCTGACTTATAATATCACCATGTATTGTACGGTCTCCTTCTGACTTATAATATCACCATGTATTGTATGGTCTCCTCCTGACTTATAATATCCCCATGTATTGTATGGTCTCCTCCTGACATATAATATCCCCATGTATTGTATGGTCTCCTCCTGACTTATAATATCACCATGTATTGTATGGTCTCCCCCTTATAATATCACCATGTATTGTATGGTCTCCTCCTGACTTATAATATCACCATGTATTGTACGGTCTCCTCCTGACTTATAATATCACCATGTATTGTATGGTCTCCTCCTGACATATAATATCACCATGTATTGTATGGTCTCCTCCTGACTTATAATATCCCCATGTATTGTACGGTCTCCTCCTGACTTATAATATCATCATGTATTGTATGGTCTCCTCCTGACTTATAATATCACCATGTATTGTATGGTCTCCTCCTGACATATAATATCCCCATGTATTGTACGGTCTCCCCCTGACATATAATATCACCATGTATTGTATGGTCTCCTCCTGACTTATAATATCCCCATGTATTGTATGGTCTCCTCCTGACTTATAATATCACCATGTATTGTATGGTCTCCTCCTGACATATAATATCCCCATGTATTGTACGGTCTCCTCCTGACATATAATATCCCCATGTATTGTACGGTCTCCCCCTGACATATAATATCACCATGTATTGTACGGTCTCCTCCTGACTTATAATATCCCCATGTATTGTATGGTCTCCTCCTGACATATAATATCACCATGTATTGTATGGTCTCCTCCTGACTTATAATATCACCATGTATTGTACGGTCTCCTCCTGACTTATAATATCCCTATGTATTGTATGGTCTCCTCCTGACTTATAATATCACATGTATTGTATGGTCTCCTCCTGACTTATAATATCCCCATGTATTGTACGGTCTCCTCCTGACATATAATATCCCCATGTATTGTATGGTCTCCCCCTTATAATATCCCCATGTATTGTATGGTCTCCCCCTTATAATATCCCCATGTATTGTATGGTCTCCCCCTTATAATATCCCCATGTATTGTATGGTCTCCCCCTTATAATATCCCCATGTATTGTATGGTCTCCCCCTTATAATATCACCATGTATTGTACGGTCTCCCCCTGACTTATAATATCCCCATGTATTGTACGGTGTCCCCCTGACATGTAATATCCCCATGTATTGTATGGTCTCCTCCTGACATATAATATCCCCATGTATTGTACGGTCTCCTCCTGACATATAATATCACCATGTATTGTATGGTCTCCTCCTGACTTATAATATCACCCTGTATTGTACGGTCTCCTCCTGACTTATAATATCCCCATGTATTGTATGGTCTTCTCCTGACTTATAATATCTCCATGTATTGTATGGTCTCCTCCTGACTTATAATATCACCATGTATTGTATGGTCTCCTCCTGACTTATAATATCCCCATGTATTGTATGGTCTCCTCCTGACTTATAATATCACCATGTATTGTATGGTCTCCTCCTGACTTATAATATCCCCATGTATTATATGGTCTCCTCCTGACATATAATATCCCCATGTATTGTACGGTCTCCCCCTTATAATATCCCCATGTATTGTATGGTCTCCCCCTGACTTATAATATCACCATGTATTGTTTGGTCTCCTCCTGACTTATAATATCCCCATGTATTGTATGGTCTCCTCCTGACATATAATATCCCCATGTATTGTACGGTCTCCTCCTGACTTATAATATCCCCATGTATTGTATGGTCTCCTCCTGACATATAATATCCCCATGTATTGTATGGTCTCCTCCTGACTTATAATATCCCCATGTATTGTATGGTCTCCTCCTGACTTATAATATCCCCATGTATTGTATGGTCTCCTCCTGACTTATAATATCACCATGTATTGTATGGTCTCCCCCTTATAATATCACCATGTATTGTATGGTCTCCTCCTGACTTATAATATCACCATGTATTGTATGGTCTCCTCCTGACTTATAATATCCCCATGTATTGTATGGTCTCCTCCTGACTTATAATATCCCCATGTATTGTATGGTCTCCTCCTGACTTATAATATCCCCATGTATTGTACGGTCTCCTCCTGACTTATAATATCACCATGTATTGTATGGTCTCCTCCTGACTTATAATATCCCCATGTATTGCATGGTCTCCTCCTGACTTATAATATCACCATGTATTGTATGGTCTCCCCCTTATAATATCCCCATGTATTGTACGGTCTCCTCCTGACTTAGAATATCCCCATGTATTGTATGGTCTCCTCCTGACTTATAATATCACCATATATTGTATGGTCTCCCCCTTATAATATCCCCATGTATTGTACGGTCTCCTCCTGACATATAATATCCCCATGTATTGTACGGTCTCCTCCTGACTTATAATATCACCATGTATTGTATGGTCTCCTCCTGACTTATAATATCCCCATGTATTGTATGGTCTCCTCCTGACTTATAATATCCCCATGTATTATATGGTCTCCTCCTGACTTATAATATCACCATGTATTGTATGGTCTCCTCCTGACTTATAATATCACCCTGTATTGTACGGTCTCCTCCTGACTTATAATATCCCCATGTATTGTACGGTCTCCTCCTGACATATAATATCCCCATGTATTGTACGGTCTCCCCCTTATAATATCCCCATGTATTGTACGGTCTCCTCCTGACTTATAATATCCCCATGTATTGTATGGTCTCCTCCTGACTTATAATATCACCCTGTATTGTATGGTCTCCCCCTGACATATAATATCACCATGTATTGTATGGTCTCCTCCTGACTTATAATATCACCATGTATTGTACGGTCTCCCCCTGACATATAATATCCCCATGTATTGTACGGTCTCCTCCTGACTTATAATATCACCCTGTATTGTATGGTCTCCCCCTGACATATAATATCCCCATGTATTGTATGGTCTCCTCCTGACTTATAATATCACCATGTATTGTACGGTCTCCCCCTGACATATAATATCCCCATGTATTGTATGGTCTCCTCCTGACATATAATATCCCCATGTATTGTATGGTCTCCTCCTGACATATAATATCCCCATGTATTGTACGGTCTCCTCCTGACTTATAATATCATCATGTATTGTACGGTCTCCTCCTGACTTATAATATCACCATGTATTGTACGGTCTCCCCCTGACATATAATATCACCATGTATTGTACGGTCTCCTCCTGACTTATAATATCCCCATGTATTGTATGGTCTCCTCCTGACATATAATATCCCCATGTATTGTACGGTCTCCTCCTGACTTATAATATCACCATGTATTATATGGTCTCCTCCTGACTTATAATATCCCCATGTATTATATGGTCTCCTCCTGACTTATAATATCCCCATGTATTGTATGGTCTCCTCCTGACTTATAATATCCCCATGTATTGTATGGTCTCCTCCTGACTTATAATATCCCCATGTATTGTATGGTCTCCCCCTGACATATAATATCACCATGTATTGTATGGTCTCCTCCTGACTTATAATATCACCATGTATTGTATGGTCTCCCCCTGACATATAATATCCCCGTGTATTGTATGGTCTCCTCCTGACATATAATATCCCCATGTATTGTATGGTCTCCCCCTGACATATAATATCCCCATGTATTGTATGGTCTCCTCCTGACATATAATATCATCATGTATTGTACGGTCTCCTCCTGACTTATAATATCACCATGTATTGTATGGTCTCCTCCTGACTTATAATATCCCCATGTATTGTATGGTCTCCCCCTTATAATATCCCCATGTATTGTATGGTCTCCTCCTGACATATAATATCATCATGTATTGTACGGTCTCCTCCTGACTTATAATATCACCATGTATTGTACGGTCTCCTCCTGACTTATAATATCACCATGTATTGTATGGTCTCCTCCTGACTTATAATATCACCATGTATTGTATGGTCTCCTCCTGACTTATAATATCCCCATGTATTGTACGGTCTCCTCCTGACTTATAATATCCCCATGTATTGTACGGTCTCCTCCTGACTTATAATATCCCCATGTATTGTATGGTCTCCTCCTGACTTATAATATCACCATGTATTGTATGGTCTCCTCCTGACTTATAATATCCCCATGTATTGTACGGTCTCCCCCTTATAATATCACCATGTATTGTATGGTCTCCCCCTGACATATAATATCACCATGTATTGTATGGTCTCCCCCTTATAATATCCCCATGTATTGTACGGTCTCCTCCTGACTTATAATATCACCATGTATTGTATGGTCTCCTCCTGACATATAATATCACCATGTATTGTATGGTCTCCCCCTTATAATATCCCCATGTATTGTACGGTCTCCTCCTGACTTATAATATCACCATGTATTGTACGGTCTCCTCCTGACTTATAATATCACCATGTATTGTACGGTCTCCTCCTGACATATAATATCCCCATGTATTGTATGGTCTCCCCCTGACTTATAATATCCCCATGTATTGTACGGTCTCCTCCTGACTTATAATATCACCATGTATTGTACGGTCTCCTCCTGACTTATAATATCACCGTGTATTGTATGGTCTCCTCCTGACTTATAATATCCCCATGTATTGTATGGTCTCCTCCTGACTTATAATATCACCCTGTATTGTATGGTCTCCCCCTTATAATATCCCCATGTATTGTACGGTCTCCTCCTGACTTATAATATCACCCTGTATTGTATGGTCTCCTCCTGACTTATAATATCCCCATGTATTGTATGGTCTCCTCCTGACTTATAATATCCCCATGTATTGTTTGGTCTCCCCCTGACATATAATATCACCGTGTATTGTATGATGCAAATGTTCTGATACTAACCCTGAACAGACCCCTCTCCATTTACTCTGAATTCCCTAATAATAGATAGAAAAATGTTTATTTTATAAACTCTAGAATCCTTATATAGATAGTTGTTTGCTGAGTTGTAAATTATTCTACAGTTCTACAGATTTGTAAATTACTTCTATTTAAAAATCTTAATCCTTCCAGTACTTATCAGCTGCTGTATGCTCCACAGGAAGTTGTGTATTTCTTTCCAATCTGACCACAGTGCTCTCTGCTGACACCTCTGTCCATGTCAGGAACTGTCCAGAACAGGAGAGGTTTGCTATGGGGATTTGCTCCTACTCTGGACAGTTCCTGACATGGACAGAGGTGTCAGCAGAGAGCACTGTGGTCAGATTGGAAAGAAATACACAACTTCCTGTGGAGCATACAGCAGCTAAATACTGGAAGGGTTAAGATTTTTTATATACAAGTAATTTACAAATCTGTAGAACTCTCTGGCACCAGTCGATTTGAATTTTTATTTCCACCGGAGTACCCCTTTAAATAATTGCCCAATCCAGGTGGTGTAAAAAAAAAACAAACCATAACACATACTCATCAGACAAAAACACTTCAATACACTACACTACAAAAGGTTTAAAACTTAAAAAACAAGTCTAAAAAACAACAAGATCTCCAGATTTTCGGTCCCTGGATGTTTGTTATCTATAGATTTTGTTCCGTATCCCGTACAGACAATCTTTAATATTTAGAAACATCTTTATTCCAGAGATCTTATACAATGTCAGGCACTTGCATCATTTTTCACAGACGTCTCAGATCCACGTTCTCCTTCCGCTATAATTAGAGACGGGACCAGTAAATGACCGATGTTCCATTAGGATCATTACCCAAAATAGCGCCGGCTAATGAGATCTATGATAGTGCACAGCCTATCAGGTACTGACCGCAAAGGATTATGGGGGAAAGAAATATAAAAAAAAAATTCTGACCAATGAAAATTTCCAAGTCTAACTTGTTATAAATGACTCGACTAGTAAATGAAACAAATCTTCGTAGATAAGATGGCGCCCGTCCAAGGCTTGGGGTGACAGATGAAGGTTATAGAATGTATATATAGAAGGTGGGACACGGCGGATGAAAGTCGTTCACATAAAAAATGAAGCTTAAAGGGGTACTCCGCCCCTAGACATCTTAAGCAGGGCCGGTTTTAGGCTTAGCGTGGCCCTGGGCAAAATCTAAAGTGGGGCCCCAAAAGTCGTAATAGTGCACTAACCAGATTTGCAAATTTTTGGGTCACTTAGTAAATATCTAAAAAGCAATTGAAAAGTCCCATCAAAACAAAAATGGTACCGATAAAAACTACAAATCACAGCGCAAAAAATGACCCTCACATCCCCATATACAGAAAACTAAAAGAGTTATAGGGATCACAATAGTAAAATTTATATTTTTGTATAGTTCCCATACATTAGGTTGTAGTTCCCCCACATTAGGTTGGCAGTATAGTTCTCCACATTAGATTGGCAGTATAGTTCCCCCACATTAGGTAGGCAGTATGTTCCCCCACATTAGGTTGGCAGTATAGTTCCCCCACATTAGGTAGGCAGTATGTTCCCCCACATTAGGTAGGCAGTATAGTTACCCCACATTTAGTTGGCAGTATAGTTCCCCCACATTAGGTTGTAGTTCCCCCACATTAGGTTTGCAGTATAGTTCCCCCAAATTAGGTTGTAGTTCCCCCACATTAAGTTGGCAGTATAGTTCACCCACATGAAGTTGGCAGTATAGTTCCCCCACATTTGGTTGGCAGTATAGTTCCCCCACATCAGGTTGGCGGTATAGTTTCCCCACAGACATACAGCCTTCAGCCATATACAGTGTATGCAATTGCACCGTTGCCTGCCCCTGGCCCCCTGGATCCGTCACTGAGCAGCCCGCAGGGGGCCCCCTGGGGGATGGGGGCCCTGGGAAATTGCCCAGTTTGCCCCGCATTAAAGCCAGCCCTGGGGATAAGATGTTTGATCACTGGGGTCCCGCAGCTGGGACCCCCACGATCTCTGTGCAGCACCCGGTGGTTATTTAGAACGCTTGGTGTGGGCGAAGGGGGTTGTGACGTTACGGCCACACCCCTTGTGATGCCACGCCCCCTCAATGCAAGTCTATAAGAGGGGGTGTGTTTTTCTTCTCCTCCGCCCCCTGACGGGTGTATCAGTCGTCTTTGTTCTTCTCCGCCCCCTGACGGGTGTATCAGTCGTCTGTTCTTCTCTGCCCCCCTGAAGGGTGTATCAGTCGTCTTTGCTCTTCTCCGCCCCCTGACGGGTGTATTAGTCGTCTGTTCTTCTCTGCCCCTCTGAAGGGTGTATCAGTCATCTGTTCTCTCCCTGAAGGGTGTTTCAGTCGTCTCTGTTCTTCTCCGCCCCCTGACGGGTGTATCAGTCGTCATTGTTCTTCTCCGCCCCCTGACGGGTGTATCAGTCATCTTTGTTCTTCTCCGCCCCCTGACGGGTGTTTCAGTCGTCTTTGTTCTTCTCCGCCCCCTGACGGGTGTATCAGTCGTCTTTGTTCTTCTCCGCCCCCCAACGGGTGTATCAGTCGTCTTTGTTCTTCTCCGCCCCCTGACGGGTGTATCAGTCGTCTTTGTTCTTCTCCGCCCCCCAACGGGTGTATCAGTCGTCTTTGTTCTTCTCCGGCCCCTTTATTTCCTGGATCGAGCTCTGACATCGATGATTTAATTAGTTTTCGCACCTTCTCAGGCGATGAAGAGCATCTCCTGTTATATCCACTTAAATCCTTCACATCTGAAGAGGTTTGCTATGCGGTGCGCAGATAATTGTGAGGAGCGTGTAAGTCAGACGACGCCTTATCAGATTAATGAGACTTTCCATAAATGGATTACCGTATGTACTTCACACCGTGTGTTATACATTAAATGATCAGATAATTAAATCCTATGGGGAGGGAAGAAACAACCAATACCGCCTCCTAAAATCACTAAATATAGGAAAACATCTCCATGTGATCGTCCTCTATGTGAGGAAATAAGGAGACAAAGGAAAAGTATAAAATAAAAGGGACAAGAACAATCATATTTCTGTCCATAGGTGATAGCATTATATTCTTGTGCTTAGAATACAGTATTATAGAAGTTATATTCTTGTATATAGGGGGCAGTATTATAGTAGTTATATTCTTGTATATAGGAGCAGTATTATAGTAGTTATATTCTTGTATATAGGAGCAGTATTATAGCAGTTATATTCTTGTATATAGGAGGCAGTATTATAGTAGTTATATTCTTGTATATAGGAGGCAGTATTATAGTAGTTATATTCTTGTATATAGGAGGCAGTATTATAGTAGTTATATTCTTGTATATAGGAGGCAGTATTATAGTAGTTATATTCTTGTATATAGGAGCAGTATTATAGTAGTTATATTCTTGTATATAGGAGGCAGTATTATAGTAGTTATATTCTTGTATATAGGAGCAGTATTATAGTAGTTATATTCTTGTATATAGGAGCAGTATTATAATAGTTATATTCTTGTATATAGGAGCATTATTATAGTAGTTATATTCTTGTATATAGGAGCAGTATTATAGTAGTTATATTCTTGTATATAGGAGGCAGTATTATAGTAGTTATATTCTTGTATAAAGGAGGCAGTATTATAGTAGTTATATTCTTGTATATAGGAGCAGTATTATAGTAGTTATATTCTTGTATATAGGGAGCAGTATTATAGTAGTTATATTCTTGTATATAGGAGCAATATTATAGTAGTTATATTCTTGTATATAGGAGCAGTATTATAATAGTTATATTCTTGTATATAGGAGCAGTATTATAGTAGTTATATTCTTGTATACAGGAGCAGTATTATAGTAGTTATATTCTTGTATATAGGAGCAGTATTATAGTAGTTATATTCTTGTATATAGGAGGCAGCATTATAGTAGTTATATTCTTGTATATAGGAGCAGTATTATAGTAGTTATATTCTTGAATATAGGAGCAGTATTATAGTAGTTATATTCTTGTATATAGGAGGCAGTATTATAGTAGTTATATTCTTGTATATAGGAGCAGTATTATAGTAGTTATATTCTTGTATACAGGAGCAGTATTATAATAGTTATATTCCTGTATATAGGAGCAGTATTATAGTAGTTATATCCTTGTATATAGGATCAGTATTATAGTAGTTATAGTCTTGTATATAGGAGCAGTATTATAGTAGTTATATTGTTGTATATAGGAGCAGTATTATAGTAGTTATATTCTTGTATATAGGAGCAGTATTATAGTAGTTATAGTCTTGTATATAGGAGCAGTATTATAGTAGTTATATTCTTGTATATAGGAGCAGTATTATAGTAGTTATATTCTTGTATATAGGAGCAGTATTATAGTAGTTATATTCTTGTATATAGGAGGCAGTATTATAATAGTTATATTCTTGTATATAGGAGCAGTGTTATAGTAGTTATATTCTTGTATACAGGAGCAGTATTATAGTAGATATATTCTTGTCTATAGGAGCAGTATTATAGTAGTTATATTCTTGTTTATAGGAGCAGTATTATAGTAGTTATATTCTTGTATATAGGAGCAGTATTATAGTAGTTATATTCTTGTATATAGGAGCAATATTATAGTAGTTATATTCTTGTATATAGGAGCAGTATTATAATAGTTATATTCTTGTATATAGGAGCAGTATTATAGTAGTTATATTCTTGTATACAGGAGCAGTATTATAGTAGTTATATTCTTGTATATAGGAGCAGTATTATAGTAGTTATATTCTTGTATATAGGAGCAGTATTATAGTAGTTATATTCTTGTATATAGGAGGCAGTATTATAGTAGTTATATTCTTGTATATAGGATACAGTATTATACTAGTTATATTCTTGTATATAGGAGCAGTCTTATAGTAGTTATATTCTTGTATATAGGAGCAGTATTATAGTAGTTTTATTCTTGTATATAGGGGCAGTATTATAGTAGTTATATTCTTGTATATGGGGGAAGTATTATAGTAGTTATATTCTTGTATATAGGAGCAGTATTATAGTAGTTATATTCTTGTATATAGGAGCAGTATTATAGTAGTTATATTCTTGTATATAGGAGCAGTATTATAGTAGTTATATTCTTGTATATAGGAGCAGTATTATAGTAGATATATTCTTGTATATAGGAGCAGTATTATAGTAGTTATATTCTTGTATATAGGAGCAGTATTATAGTAGTTATATTCTTGTATATAGGAGCAGTATTATAGTAGTTATATTCTTGTATATAGGAGCAGTATTATAGTAGTTATATTCTTGTATATAGGAGCAGTATTATAGTAGTTATATTCTTGTATATAGGAGCAGTATTATAGTAGTTATATTCTTGTATATAGGAGGCAGTATTATAGTAGTTATATTCTTGTATATAGGAGGCAGTATTATAGTAGATATATTCTTGTATATAGGAGCAGTATTATAGTAGTTATATTCTTGTATATAGGAGCAGTATTATAGTAGTTATATTCTTGTATATAGGAGCAGTATTATAGTAGTTATATTCTTGTATATAGGAGCAGTATTATAGTAGTTGTATTCTTGTATATAGGAGCAGTATTATAGTAGTTATATTCTTGTATATAGGAGCAGTATTATAGTAGTTATATTCTTGTATATAGGAGCAGTATTATTGTAGTTATATTCTTGTATATAGGAGCAGTATTATAGTAGTTATATTCTTATATATTGGAAACAGTATTATCGTAGGTATATTCTTGTACATACAGGACAATATAGTTTTTTTAATTGTAAATATGCGGTAGTTTTATAGTAACACATATTTATAGCCCTGAGATTATTAATATTTCCTGATTAAGCTCCTAATGTCTCTCCCCGTTTTCTGTCATTGATTATTTATTACATCGGTGTCGAGCGGCGTCGGCTCCTGACTGATGTGATGTGTCCTTCTCGCGGAGGCCTGGGGGACGCTCCGGTATTCTGGATGAATTTTAATGAATCTCACCGGCGTGTATTTATAGCCCGCTATGTTTGCATTGTACGGTCTCCTGTTTTATATAAATACATGTATAATCCCGGCGTGTATCTGTCATTGCCTATTAAATGCAAATTACATGAACTTGATAAGGACAAAATCTCTGGGATGGGAACAAAGAAGAAAAATTCTCCCTAAAAATAGTTAATCAGACAAAAATAGGGCACTTCTATTCTCTCATTGTCTATTTTGATCATCAGTGTTTCCCAACCAGGGTGCCTCCAGCTGTTGCAAAAAACTACAACTCCCAGCATGCCCGGACAGCCTTTGGCTGTCCGGGCATGCTGGGAGTTGTAGTTTTGCCACAGCTGGAGGCACCCTGGTTGGAAAACACTGATTTAGATGTTTCTCAACTATAAAGGGGAACAATGTGAAGACCAATATGGCTCCTGATCCACAAGGGTCACTACCAGACTTGGACACTTTTGAAAATTTTTGCTCCACCCAAAAAAAAACACTGAGGATGCCCGAGCCCCCCAAATCTAGTCCCCTTGGACACATCAAAGTAATGGGCACAATGCCCTCATGAGGCTCTATTCACACCTGTACTGGGGTCTCTGTTTAGACATGGGGCTTCCATAATACAGGTGTGAACCGATGTGCCGTGACAGCTACAGTGCCATCCAAACTAGTGACAGTGCCACAAAACTAGGTACAGCCAGAGTACCCCTCAAGCTAATGAGAACCATAGTGTCCCCAATACAGTGACAGCCACAGAGACCCCCTATAAGTGTCTGTTTAATGTCCCAGTACCTGTGGTTCCAGACAACATTGAAGAAGTTGTCGTGTGGCAATGAGAGAACTATATATATATATATATATATATATATATATATATATATACACACACATGTGCTGGGAGTTCTGGGAGTTTTCTTGGTAAATTGTTTCAGTGGCTTGCACCACATTAACAGCATACACATGAGGGGAAGGGTTAAAACTTGCATATACTGTTGTATCAGATGAATGATGCCTTGGTCACGTGATGCTTCCTAAGTCTATGGCTGTGGGAAGAGTCCGTAGTCTAGCCTCCTCTCCCAGGAGAAAGGTGGGACCCAAATCTGTGAGTAAAAGGGGTACTCCACCCCTAGACATCTTATCTACTACACTGTGTCTACAGTATGTCATTGTGAGTGTGTGTGTACAGTATGTCATTGTGTGTGTACAGTATGGTACTGTGTGTGTACAATATGTCATTGTATGGGTGTGTACAGTATGTCATTGTGAGTGTACAGTATGTCATTGTGAGTGTACAGTATGTCATTGTGAGTGTACAGTATGTCATTGTGAGTGTACAGTATGTTATTGTGTGTGTACAGTATGGTACTGTGTGTACAGTATGTTATTGTGTGTGTACAGTACGGTACTGTGTGTACAGTATGTCATTGTATGTATATGTACAGTATGGTATTGTATGTATGTGTACAGTATGTTATTGTGTGTGTACAGTATGTCATTGTATGTGTGTGTGTACAGTATGTACTTGTGTGTACAGTGTCATTGTGAGTGTGTGTACAGTATGTCATTGTGTGTACATTATGCTATTGTGTGTGTACAGTATGTATGTGTGTACAGTATGTATGTGTGTGTGTACAGTATGTGTGTGTGTACAGTATGTGTGTGTGTACAGTATGTATGTGTGTACAGTATGTATGTGTGCACAGTATGTGTGTGTGTACAGTATGTGTGTACAGTATGTATGTGTGTACAGTATGTGTGTGTGTACAGTATGTGTGTACAGTATGTGTGTACAGTATGTGTGTGTGTACAGTATGTGTGTACAGTATGTGTGTACAGTATGTGTGTACAGTATGTGTGTGTACAGTATGTGTGTGTACAGTATGTGTGTGTACAGTATGTGTGTGTACAGTATGTCATTGTATGTGTGTGTGTACAGTATGTACTTGTGTGTACAGTATGTGTGTACAGTATGTGTGTACAGTATGTGTGTGTGTACAGTATGTGTGTGTACAGTATGTGTGTGTAGAGTATGTCATTGTATGTGTGTGTGTACAGTATGTACTTGTGTGTACAGTATGTCATTGTGAGTGTGTGTGTGTGTACAGTATGTGTGTGTACAGTGTGTGTGTGTACAGTATGTATGTGTGTACAGTATGTGTGTACAGTATGTGTGTGTACAGTATGTGTGTGTGTACAGTATGTGTGTGTACAGTATGTGTGTGTACAGTATGTATGTGTGTACAGTATGTATGTGTACAGTATGTGTGTACAGTATGTGTGTGTATACAGTATGTGTGTGTACAGTATGTCATTGTATGTGTGTGTGTACAGTATGTACTTGTGTGTACAGTATGTCATTGTGAGTGTGTGTACAGTATGTGTGTACAGTATGTACTTGTGAGTGTGTGTACAGTATGTCATTGTGAGTGTGTGTGTACATTATGCTATTGTGTGTGTACAGTATGTGTGTGTGTGTACAGTATGTGTGTGTACAGTATGTGTGTGTACAGTATGTGTGTGTACAGTGTGTGTGTACAGTGTGTGTGTACA